>NC_040912.2:48801416-48995284 GCF_004126475.2 Phyllostomus discolor
TAAAGGCTTACTTCAAGAAGCAAGAAAAATTTCAAATAAATAATGCAACATTACATCTAAAAGAACTAGGAAAAAAACAACAAAAGCAGCCTAGAGTAAGTAGAAAGAAGGCAAAATAATAAACATCAGAAAGGAAATAAATGACACAGGGACTAAAAAAAAATACAAAAGAGCAATGAAACCAAAAGGTGGTTCTTTGAAAAGATAAACAAGATTGACTAATATTTAACCAGGTTCATCAACAAAAAAAAGACAGGACTCAAATAAATAAAATCAGAAGTGAAAGAAAAAAAGTAACAACTGATATCACAGAAATATGCCAACTAATCGGACAACATTGGTGAAATGGATAAATTTCTAGAAACATACAATCCTCCAAAGTTGAACCAGGAAGAATCAGAAAACCTAAACAGAACAGTTACAACTAATGAAATCGAAGCAGTAATAAAAATTAAGAAAACTCCCAGCAAACGAAAGTCCTGGACCAGATGGCCTCACAGGTGAATTTTACCAAACATTCAAATAAGGGCTAACATGTATCCTTCTCAAACTATTACAAAAAATTCAAAAGGAGAGGAGACTTCCAAGCTCTTTTTATAAGGCCAGCATTATTCTAATTCCAACATCAAATAGAGACACTACCAAGAAAGCCAACTATAGGTCAATATGCCTGATGAATATAGATGCTAAAATCCTCAACAAAATATTGGCAAACAGGACCCAACAATACATTGAAAAGATGTTACATTATGATCAACTGGAATTTATTCCTAGGATGCAAGGTTGGTACAATATTTGCAAATCAATAAACATGATACATCACATAAACAAAATGAAAGGTAGCCCAGGCTGGCATGGCTCATTTGGTTGGAGTGTTGTCCCATAATTGATTCCCAGCCAGGGAACATACCTAGATTGTGGATTTGAGTCCCAGTCAGCCTGCATACATTCCCAAATCTAGGTGTATACAGGAAGCAACAAATCAATGCTTCGCATTTGCATTGATATTTCTCTCTCTCCCTTTCTCTCTACCTAAAAGCAATGAAAAAAATGTCTTTAGGTGAGGAAAAAATAATTTAATAAAAAAGGAAAGATAAAATTCACATGATCATATCAATAGATGCAGAAAAGAAGCACTTGATATAATACAGCATGCATATATGATAAAAACTCTCTACAAAGTAAGAATAGAGGGGTTATGATATAATAAAGGCTATATATGAAAAGCCTGCAGCCAACACCCTATTCAATGGGCAAAAACTAAATGTATTTCTCTTAAGATCAGGAACAAGGCAGGGATATCCACTTTCACCACTCTTATTCAACACGGTATTGGAAGTCCTAGCCATAGGGATCAAACAAAAAGAAATAAAAGGCATCCAAATTGGAAAGAAGTAAAGCTGTCATTATGTACAGATAACATAATATTGTACATAGAATACCCTAAAGACTCCATGAAAAAACTATTAGGTCTAATAAATGAATTTGGCAATGTAACCAGACACAAAGTTAATATTCAGAAATTGTGGCATTTTTATACACCAGTAATGAACTATCAGAAAGAGAAATTAAGTCAACAATTCCTTTTACTATTGCAACCAAAAAATAAATATATAAGGCATCTAAGAATAAATTTAACCAAGGAGGTGAAAGACCTACCCTCAGAAAATTATAAGATATTGAGGAAAGAAATAAGATGCAGATAAGTGGAAGCATATACGATGTTCATGGACTGGAATAATTAATATCATTAAAATATCCATACTATGAAAAGCAATCTATAGATTTAATATAATTCCTATTAAAATACCAGTGGCATATTTCACAGATCTAGAACAAATAATCCAAAAATTTATATGGAACTAAAAAGGACTCCAAATGCCCTTAGCAATCTTGAGAAAGAAAAACAAACTTAGAGGTATCACACTACCTGATGTCAAACTATACTATAAGGCCATTATAATTATGACAGCCTGATACTGGCATAACAACAGGCATATACATCAAATAGACAGAAAGCCCAGAAATAAACTGATGCCTTTATGGTGTTAGGAAAATTGGACAGGTATTTACCAAAAAAAAATGAAATTAGACCACCAACATACATCATAGACAAGAATGAAGTCAAAAGGGATAGAAGACATAAATGTAAGTCATGAAACCATAAAAATACTAGAAGAAAACATAGGCAGTAAAATATCAGACATACTGCTTAGCAATATTTTTCCAATATATCTGCTAGATCAAGGGAAACAAAGGAAAAATAAACAAATGGGACTAAATCAAATTAAAAAGCTTCTGTACAGCTAAAGCAATCTTCAACAAAATGAGAAGATTACTCACTTATGGGAAAACATGTTTGCTAATGATATATCTAATATGGGTTTAATTTGTAATATATACAAACACTTTATACAACTCAACATCAGAAAGACAAATGATACAATTAAAAAATGGTCACAGGCCCTGAGCAGTTCTACTCAGTTGGTTAGGTATCACCCCACAAAGCAAAATGTCACTGATTTGATTCCTGGTCAGGGCACATGCCTGGGTTGCAGATTTGGTCCCCGGGTCAGGGCATGTATGAGAGGTAACTGATCAATGTTTCTCTCTCACATTGATGTTTCTCTCCCTCTTTCTTCCTCCTTTCCCCTCTGTCTAAAAATAAACAAATAAAATATTTTCTAAAAATGGGCAAAAACCTGAATAGATACTTTTCCAAAGAGGACATACAGATGGCCAATAGACATATGAAAAAATGCTCAACTTCACTAATCATGAGAGAAGTGCAAATTAAAACCACAATGAGATATCACCTCACACCTGCTAGAATGGCTATCATCAATAAGTCAAGAAACAGCAAGTCTTGGCAAGGATGTGGAGAAAAGGGAACCCCTCATATACTGCTGCTGGGGATGCAGACTGGTGCAGCCACTATGGAAAACAGTATGGAGTTTCCTCAAAAAATTAAAAATTGAACTGCCTTTTGATTCAGCCATCCCACTTCTTGGAATACATCCTAAAAACCTGGAAACACTAATTTGAAAGAATATATGCACCCTACATTCATAAGAGCATTATTTACAATAGCCAAGATCTGGAAACAGTCCAAGGGTCCATCAGTAGATAAGTGGGTAAAAAACTATGGTAGATTTACACAATGGAATACTACCCAGCCATAAAAAAAGAAGAAAATCTTACCTTTGTGACAGAGCTGGAGATTATTATATTAAGTGAAATAAACAAGTCAGAGAAAGACAAATACCATATGATCTCACTTATATGTGGAATCAAATGGAAAATAACAAACAAAATAAAAACAGGCATGGATACATGAGACAGACTGATGGATGTCAAAGAGGAGGAGGGGGGAGGGGGGACTGGATGAAAGAAGGTGAAGGGATTAGCCAAAAAATGTGTATACATGACACATAGACACAGACAATAGTGCACCAGATTGAAAAGAGGGTGGGGGCTGGGTGGAGGTGGGCAAAAGCGGGAAACAGAGACAAAAAGAGACTTTGCTTGGGGTGAGGGGTGCACAGTGCAGGTGATATATTGAGTTGCACACTTGAAACCTGTGTGGTTTTTATAAACCAATGTCACGCCAATAAATTCAATTAAAAAAAAAACCCAGAGGGTGAAGCTGGAGCCATAGAAAATTATCCCAGGTTTTGAGTCCTAATGAAGTAACTGTCAATTGTGCCCAGCTGAATTTTAGAATTCCTATTGTGTTGAGTATCCCTTTTCCTCTCTTTTTGAACAGCAGTGTCTATTCTGGTTATCCTATGCCTGTCCCACCATGGTCTGTTGGTTGTATCTTTAATTTATTGATCTTCAAATTGAGAAAACAGGTATTCAAGGACCTGTGTTAAGAAAGGCACCCAAGAAGCCCCATCCACACCTGGACCTATTTTAAATGACAACATCCTAGTCTTTGGGCTGATTATAAAGTATAAAGGACTAGGACTTTGAGAGGGAGAATCTTAGGACAGGTGAAGGATATTTTTAATATGAGATGAATGTAAATAATTAAGCCCAGAGTGCAGACTGTGGCAGTTAAAATGTTCATAAATGCTTTTTGGGGGCCCTTCAAAAGGTTGAATTTCATTTCCCTTGCCTTGAATGTGGGTTGGACTTTGTGAATCATTTCAAAGAATAGAATAAGATAAAAATGACGGAATGAGTCAGAAACACTATAAAAGGTAGATACAATCATTCCAACAGTGGGACCATCTAGGGAAGGGGCAATGAGTCATCACAACTTAGAATTCTAAACCTATCAAAACTGTCAATTAAATGTGAGAATAGAAAAAATATATTTTTAGATATGAAAAGCCTCAGAACATTTGATTCTATTCACTCTTTATTAGGAAGTTATCTGAGGATGTACTTCAGCAAAATAAGAACAGGGGAAAATAAGAACTCTCCATACTTTCTGGTTAAGCTTTCTGTAAACCCTAAAACTGTTTAAAAAATAATAAACTCCATTAACAAAAGAAAGGAAGGGAAGGAAGGTAAAAGACATTGAGAAAACTTACATACATATTGCTGAGTAAAAAAGCCAGTCTGAAAAAGCTACATACTTTATGATTCCAACTATATGACATTCTGAAGAAGGCAGAACTATAGAGACAGTAAAAAAAAAAAAAAAAAAAAAAACACTGATTGCCGGGGGTGCAGGGGAAGAGAGGAAATGATGAATAGGTGGATACAGGGCATTGTTAGGGTAGTGAAACTATTCTGTGTGATACTATAATAGTAGATACATGACATAATGCAATTGTCAAAACATAAAAGTGTACAACATAAAGTGAACCCTAATAATGTGTCAATCATATCTCATCCATCAGTTATAACAAATGTATCCACATAATTCAAGATATTAATAACTGTAGAGAATGGGGTGTGAGGGGAGGCTCTATATTTTCTGTACCATTTGTTTCTAAACCTAAAAGTGCCCTTAAAAAATAGCATGTTAAAAAAATAATCTGACTTTTTTAAAAAAGTGTTGCCTCTAGGAAAAGGATGGTTGGGGTGAGGTAGGGAATTATTATTGTTATTATTATTTATTATTATAAGCCCTTATGTGCTATTTAAGGTGGGTTTTTAAAACCACATGTATACATTACCTGGCTTTAAATGTTTTTAATTTTTAAAAAGTCTGTGTACCTACCAGGACGGCTAAAGTAAGAACGACCAAAGATACCAAGTGTTAGCAAGGATATGAAAATCCTGAACTCTCATACACTAATTCTAAAATTTCCTGTAAATTGGTATAAACACTTGGGAAAAGTGAAAGTATTTACCAAATCTAATCATTTGAATAACATTTAATCAGGCAAATTTACTCCTATGTAAATACTACCCCCCCACCCCCCCAAAAAAAGTTCCCCAAAGGACATGTTCTCTAATGTTCACTGAAGCTTTGATTATAACTGCCCTAAACTGGAATCTATCTAAATGTTCATCAAGAATTGCAGAGACACTGTAGAATATTTGCACAATAGAATTCTATACACCAATGAAAAATAATGACTTACAACCAAATGTAATTATATGAATGAATCTCACAAACATAATTTTGAGTGAAATAAAGTAGGCATATGATACATAATTTTATGTACAGGGGTTGACAAAAGTAGATTTACAGTTAGTTGTTCATATGGAAAATAATACAATAACTAATAAATAATACAAGAATAAATTGTTGCACCTACTTACAACTGTAAAGTTACTTTTGTCAACCCCTGTATAAAAAATCCAAAAATAGGCAAAAGTTATCTATGTTGCAAAATGTCAGTAATCGTCATCTGGAGGGGAGATGGATAATGACTGGAAAGGGCATTGGTGGTCCTCTAGGGTACTGGTAATGTTCTGTTTTTCTTTTTAAATTGTTTATTGCATGAGAATGTTGATCTTACTAAATTTTTTTAATTTTATTTTAATCATTGTCCAAATACAGTTTTCTCCTTTTTACTCCCAATCCAGCCCCCCCTTCTACCCCTCCCCACTTCCCTCCCATTACCACCCTCCCCTTAATTTATGACCATGTGTCCTTTAAGTTTGTTCCCATGAACCCTTCCCACTGTCCCCTTAAATTCCCTCTACTCTCCCCTGTGGGCACTGTCAGCCTGACCTCTATTTCAGTGTCTTTGGTTATATTTTGCTTGTTTCTTTGTTTTGTTGTTTAGGTTCCTGTTAAAGGTGAGATCATATGGTATTTGTCTTTCACTGCCTGGCTTGTTTCGCTTAGCATAATGTTTTCCAGCTCCATCCAAGCTGTTGCAAAGGGTAGGAGCTCTTTCTTTCTGTCTGCTGCATAGAATTCCATTGTGTAAATGTACCATAGATTTCTGATCCATTCATTTACTGATGGGCATCTTGGTTGCTTCCAGCATCTAGCTATTGTAAATTGTGCTGCTATGAACATTGGGATGCATAGGTTCTTTTGAATTGGTGTTTTGGTATTCTTAGGATAGAGTCCCAGCAGTGGAATCACAGGGTCAAAAGGCAGATCCATTTTTAGTTTTCTGAGGAAGTTCCATACTGCTTTCCATAGTGGTTGTACCAGTCTGCAGTCCCACCAACAGTGCACTAGGGATCCCTTTTCTCCACAACCTCTCCAACACTTGTTGTTTGTTGCTTTGTTTATGATGGCCATTCTGTCTGGTGTGAAGTGGTATCTCATTGTGGTTTTAATTTGCATCTCTCTGATAGCTAGCAATATTGAACATCGTTTCATGTGTCTTTGGATTTTCTGTATGTCCTCCTTAGAGAAGTGTCTGTTCAAGTTCTTTGCCCACTTTTTAATTGGATTCCTTGTCTTCTTAGAGTGGAGTCATGTAAGTTCTTTATATATTTTGGAAATTAAACCCTTGTCTGAGATATCATTGGCAAATATGTTTTCCCATACAGTTGGTTCTCTTTTAATTTTGATACTGTTTTCTTTAGCTGTGCAGAAGCTTTTAATTTTGATGAGGCCCCATTTGTTTATTCTTTCCTTTATGTCCCTTGCTCTAGGGGACAAGTCAGTAAAAAAGTTTCTTCGTGAAATATCTGACATTTTCCTACCTACGTTCTCCTCTAGGACTTTAATGGTGTCACGTTTTATATATTTAAGTCTTTTATCCACCTTGAATTTATTTTTGTGTGTGGTGTAAGTTGGTGCTCAAGTTTCATTTTTTTGCACGTGGCTGTCCAGTTCTCCCAACACCATTTGTTGAAGAGGCTATTTTTACTCCATTTTATGTTGCTGCCTCCTTTGTCAAATATTAATTGACCATAGAGACTTGGGCTTATTTCTGGGCTCTCTGTTCTGTTCCATTGGTCTATGTGCCTGTTTTTATGCCAGTACCAGGCTGTTTTGATTACAGTGGTCTTGTAGTATAGTTTAGTGTCGGGTATTGTGATCCCTCCTACTTTACTCTTTTTTCTCAAAATTACAGCAGCTATTCGGGGTCATTTATGGTTTCATATAAATTTTTGAAGTGTTTGTTCTATGTCTGTGAAATATGCCAATGGTACTTTAATAGGAATTGCATTAAATGTGTAAGTTGCTTTGGGTTGATCTTACTAAATTTTATGAGGCTGTGCTTATAATACTTTTTTAAAAAGTTTTATTCACTGATTTGAGAGAAAGGGGGAAAAGGAGAGAGAGAGAAAGAGACATTGACCAGCTGCCCCACCCATCCATCCATTCACTGGTTGATTCTTGCTTGTGCCCTGGCTGGGGAATGGAACCTGCAACCTTGGGGTGTGCGACTATGCTCTAACCAACTGAGCTAGCTGGCCAGGGTTATAATACTTTTAATATGTGTACTTTTAATATGCTTCAACAATTTTTAACCTAGACTTTAAAACCCTAAATTATATTTTTTCCATGTTCTACTAAATATTTAAAGAACATGTACTTGAAAAAATCCGAGAAATTATATATATATATACACACACACACACACACACACACCCCTTACACAGTTAATTTCAGTACTTTGAACAATCTCAATGTAACATATTTATGGATACTTTCAGAAGCAAAAGAAGTCCAATTCTGAGTTGAGTATTTATTCAAACTCGCTGGGCTAGCTAGCTATATAGTATATGATGTTGTGATCATTACCTTCCAGTTGGGCTCTGGATACGTTTACAGTGTCATACATTATGGTTTGAGATGACATTTACCAATACCAGTGCTGACAGTGAGAAGTCATTGCTATTGTAAAATCTACAGTCAGACTGTTTGCAGCTTCTTCCTACAGGGTAACTTCCATCTAAGAAAATTCTTTTGTGTCACCTTCAGATACTACAACTTTGGCTTGCTCATCAAGTTAGAATATACTGTTATTGTTTGTGCTAACAGGAATTAGAACTAAATCACAGGCTTTAGATCCAAAATCTAAAAATGAGTGTATCAATGCTTCAAATAGGATCTTTTTTACCTTTAGTAATAATTTTCTGTTTCAAACATAACTATTGTACTCAATTTGTTTCCTTTAACAAAAGATGTACAAACCTCACACAAATTAATTCCAATTTAGTTCTGTACATGTTGATTAACATGGTTCTTAAGCAACCCTCTGAATTTGTGCCAAGCAAAAACTGAGCGTGGAAATTTATTAAGTTCTTGGGTCAGTAACTTTAGCTGATTACTTTTATAAATTCTTAGTTTAAAACACACAATAGCACATTTTAAGTATCTTGAAAATACCAGGATAAAATTAAGACAAAAAAATTTTAAGAATGCCTAAAAAACCTCCAACAGTGAAAACTACTAATAAATCAACTTAAACCAAACTCATGCTGTATAGTCTTTAATTCACCCACAAATTACCTTCTCTTGTCTTTCAGCTATCCAAGACCACACTCTGTTCTTAGAATGCTAATTCCCAAAGGACCACTCAGCATATACTTACGCGCAGCATGCATGACTCCAATTCATAGCATTTATTAAATATTTCCTATGTGTCCACCATTAATATGCACTTTTAATCTAACAGTTTCCTCTACTAATCACATTTGATACCTGAGGAAGCTAAGCCACACAGTTTATGTAACTTACCTGGAGTTCTAATGCCAATAGTAGCCTTAATTCTATCCCAGGCATTGTGATTCACAGCTGTTACATCATGATGACTCCATTTTTGACAGGAACTCAGGTACAAACACAAATTCAGATCACAGAAGACTATGAACCCTGTGCTTGCTATTATTTCATTTCTCCCTTCTAGATTGTTAATGAAAATTCCAGTTCTACTCTGTTAAAACAGCTCTTATTGATGCTACTCATATGGAACACTCTTACTTTCTTTCAGAATGTGAAAGAATGTGAGCTTTAGACCTTCTATCACTACCACAGGGGAGCTTGGGGTCAGTAATCAAAACTAAATTCTGATGCATTTTTAGTCTTTATTGCTGACAAAGTGGGTAACGACTCGGTCTTGGGCATGAAGCGCTGTCCTGGAGACTCACTAAATCATTAGAGCTGATGTAATATAGACTCCCAATACAGCACCACCCACTGATCTCAAAACTTCCAGGAGTCTGAAGTTCACAAAAAAGTCAAAATTTATCACATGATAAATTAAAATGTTTTCCAGTTCACATGTAAACATAAAACCCCATTTCAAAAACTTTTAACATCACTAGAGAAACCAGACACTGTGTATTCTCTAAAATTTATTTACAGTTAATAAATTAAAAAGCAAAGTACAATCAGATTGTAAATCTTAGTCATATGCACATCAAACTGTCCAAAAAAATCAGTTCCATTACGAATAATTGCCTCCTAATGCACTTAAGACATAAGTCCATTAAGAAATATTTTAAACAGGTAAATATTATGTATGTCCATTAAAAAACACCAATTTAAAGGGTGCTGCGGCAACCCTTAAAAGAACAGAAAACTTTTGAGTTAAAAATTGCTCAAAATTTCTTGTATTCTAATATTTTAATGTTTTTATATTGAAAAGTTTTCAGATTTGCACATTGCAAATCAATATTCGGCCACCAGCTTAAGTTACACTTGTCCGATAGGGTCCTCAAACTTGGACAAAATAAATACACACCCCAACAATGACACTTTACACTATCAACAATGAAGCTTGCCCTCAACAATCATGACATTACTGGTTTCAGTAAGGAAAAATAAGTTGCTGGTTGACAGGAAGGGTAAAAAAATGACATCAGAAATTTTGAAAGGTTAACTGAGGTGCCAGTCACCACATTTAGGCACTCAAGAGTTAAAAATTAAATAAAAGCTTAGCAAGGTGATATACTTCCTAGCTTCCTCCTTCTCCTTGTGCCATATGAGATATGAGAAGGTAAAATAATGAATGAAGATCATAGGAGTTCTTACAAAAACTATATACAAGCTAGGCTACAGACTCACTTCAGAGGACAGTAAATGGATGCCTCACAATAAAGGCCACGGTGCCAAGTTCCTTTTCACATTCTGTCCAAAAGTACCCATAAAATACTTTCACTTTTCTATTAATATACTAGTCAACTATATTAGTTTTTTCTTCACATTATGTAAGTTGTAACATAGGTGTTGCTAAAGAAAACTTGGCAAAAATAAAGATTTTCTTTCTACATTTATCATACAAAGCAGAAATGGCATGAATTTTTAACAAACCAAAAAATTAACATACTGAATGCAGGATGGACAATTAGATCCAAACTGAAATCAGACAGACCAGATAATCCAAAGAAGCATATATGTGAATTCAAGTGCTCTAAGTAACAAAGCATAAGAGAAAAAAAGAGCCAAAACCCTAAGTTACAATGAATGCATGGTGTGAAAGATTGTGTTTCAGTTTTGTGCTGAGCAAAATTATCCTCCCAGCTAAGTCTAATTTCAAATCCTCTGGGAAACTATCTAGATAAGCAATATGTTGAAGTTACATTCTAATATGGCCATTGGATTTATTTTTAATTATTATAAAACTATATACAATAGAAGTGGTACAAATACAAATTTTCCTCTTGGATGCTAGTTAGCTTAAAAAGTTAAGGTTTTGGCAGGGGAGGAGGAAACCCTATATAACTAAAATACAACTGGCAATGGAAGCTAATAGGCAAAAGAATATAGATGAGCTTCCTATCACACAAATATAATTTAACACTCTCCATCTTCTAATTATTCTTTTATTTATTCATGTGACAGTGTAGGTAACAATGCATTATCACTGAGTAGTGAATAAAAGACTGTGATGCCTACTGGGAAACTGTATAAAGTCATTATATATTTAAAAATGTTTTTAACAAACAAAAACACTGAAAGTCAAGTCACAAAGCTCCTACAGCAAACTATGCAACTTGGAAAAAAATCATTTCAGAAAGCTATGCTGTTTAAATTCTAAGAACACAAGAGTCAAAATTGCAGCTTTCATTATTCTCCAAAGAAGCTGCCAAGCAGAGATAAACCTTAATATTGGGTATTCCATATGTCGAGTTCCAGCCCAGTACAGATTGCTCCATGGCAGAATACTTAAATTTGAAATAATAGTGGTACAAAAACTTGACCCTTTAGATATTGCAGTAAAATCTGGCTGTGGCACCACTGACTAAAAACCATTAAGTCTTGCTGCCAACAATGACCAAAGGCACTTGGATAATCAAGAGTTACACGCTGGGCCATATGATATAAACACTATTATAAATGTGTAAAAAGAAGGGTTAGAACTCTGTGTGGCTTGCCTATTTGATTCCTGTGGTCTTCAGCTGTCAAAGACCCATAACTGCAAACATAAACTGAAATGGAAATAAGATAAAAAAGGCAACTGGTGGAGCAAAAAATGTCAACTGTCATGATGTTTATAGAAGTGGTGATATTAGTATGGACATTTCTTGTTATCCAAAAACAAAGACAAATAAGAAAGAAAAATAAATCTATTTCACCCAAAGAAACTTCCAACAAGTTATTTATACCAAGAAATGTCCCCACCCCTCTAGATCATTTACAGTTCTGAGGATTCTAGTGGGTATTCTGTTTATCATTTTAATCACAAAATTTATACACATTCGTTTCTCTTATTGGACTCCCATTTTAAAATAAATTATTCTTGAAATATTCCTGGATTTGTATGTTAGATAAGTACAAAGAGGCCATATCATTTCCAATCAGATTCCATCCATCTCTTTAACCAACGCCAGTTTTTTAATAATGTATTCATTTCTTTTAAGCACAAGTCATGTGGTTTCAATGTACTTTAATTTTCGTTCAATTTTTAAAAGTTTAACAACTCAACTCGTCCTAAACAAAACTTTATATGAGTTTTGTTTACCATTTTCTTTAGGAGCTCAGTAAATAGAAACTTTAAATTTCAATATAAAATATCTAGAAACACCTTAAAATATTTAAAACAGTTGTATTTTGCATCTCTTTGTTTGCAATCACTGAGCCTATGAAGTTCAAAGCCATACAAATCCTTGACAGTCATAAGCTTGAATCGCTTAGAAAACATCCCTGGTCAAAAGCACTGGAATCCAGTTCACGTTAGGAAACGAGTGAGATTCAGAATACCCTGAGCACAAACTACTGCAAAACCACAAAACATGTTTGATCTTTCGTCCAGAAAGAGGGGTGGTAGTCCAAAAGGGAAAAAAGGGGGGGGGGCAGAAAACGGGTACCAGGGAGGAGAGGTATAAAAAGCAAGTGAATTCTGGCTTATTACACAAGCACGAAACCAAATTCCTTTGGAAAAATAGTGACTTCTTCGGAGGGCTTCCAGACCAGTGAGGTAGAGTCCAAAAGGGAGAGAATGGATCTGCCCCTACAGTCCTGGAGACGTCTCAATCTGGGGTTAGGAAGAAAAGGGGCCTGTCTTGCGGGTCCAGTGCTGGAAGGCAGGAGAGGGCACACCTGCCCCGGGGTCCCAGACGGCAGCGCAGGTCCAGGGCGCAGAGCCGGGAACACCATCCGGTGACAACTACGCTCGTAAAGTGCACTAGGGGACCGAGTCCTGGCCGGATCTGTAAACACTCGACTGACACTTGTTCATCCCTCCAAGCGGGAGCTCCGTCCGAGGGTCCACAGGGCTGCGTTTCATGCCCGAGGCACCGGGAAGCGGCGGAGCCTCACCACGGGTTCCAGGTTCACTCGCAGGACTTGGTGTGCTCGGCGCCGTGCCGCCGCCAGGCTGCGCTCGCCCCACACGTCGCAGCCGACGCGGATGGTGGGGAAGGTGGTCAGCGTCGGGGTGGCAGCCCTCCAGATCTCCTCTAGGGTGCGGCCCCCGAAGCAGGGGCCAAGGGCCTCAGGCTCTGCAGCGCAGCTCTCCTCGGGGGCAGGCGGCGGTGGCAGAGACGATTTCTTTCTGTGGGCGGCGGCCCCCCGGGCTCTGCGGCGCCTCCTCCTGGCCGCCCAGCCCCGGCCGGGCCTGCGTGGCTGACCGTGGACGGCTGGGGGTCCTGGGGGATCAGGGACTAGTGCCCGGCAAGAGGAGTAACCGTAAACGTCCTTGCTGCGTAGGATGTGCGGGGAGAACTGGTGCTTGAGGCTGCAGAGGAAGCTCCAGAGCTCCGCGTCCGAGCTCATGAACTGCGTGCTGCGGGGCATGAACAGCTTGAAGGCGTCGCCCAGCGCCTTAGTGGTGTCTGCCAGCGACAGCTGCGAGCGCGAATACACCACCTTGTCCTCCAGCGCCTCCAGCTCGGCCCCATCTCCTGCCCTAAAGCCGCCGCCCCGGAAGACCGAGGCCGGGGCCGCCTGGGGCCGCCGCCTCTTCACGTTGCGCCGCATAGGAGGCCGCTCGGGGCCGCCCGCGCTCTCTGGGTTCCGCCGCCGCCGCCGCCGCCCCCTTCTGCGTCCGGCTCCGCGGCGGCGGCCGCTGCAGGCACCTTTCGCCCGGTGCCTCTCTCGCTACTTTTCTCGCCTCCGCTGCCGCCGCCCCACCCCCTCTGAGGGCGGAGGACGCGGGTGAAGATCCTGCCACCCGGTACAAGATGGCTGCCGGCGCCCACCCCTGGGCTTTGTCATTGGACGGCGCCTCGCCCCCTGGTTTCTCTTTCTTCTCCTCTCTCGCTTCCTTTCGCCCTCTGCCTTTCTTTAAATGTGACCGCCTTAGGCCCCTCCCACCGCAGCCCCGTCTCCACCCATTGGGTGCTCTCAGAAGAGGGGCGGGGACTAATGGGGTAGAGGCCAGTTCCTGGAAAATGGTGCTGGGGTTGATGATGGTAGTGGCCCTTGAACCTGAGTCAACTGTTGGGTGGGTATTGGGAAGGGTGCCACGTGTAGAGGAAGAGGTGGACATCAGCTCCACCTTGGGCACAGTCACTCTCAGAATGAATGAGTATGCATTTGTAGATTCACCTGGGAGATCTACCAGTCTGAATAACAAAGAAAGCTATGCCAAAAGGCTGTTGTTCGTATCACAACAAAGAAATTTAGGTTTAAATCAAGAGAGAATGGGCCTTTCACAATTCCCCTCTAAACCCTCAAAGGCCTCTTTTGGCAACTTCATCCCACTTCCCTCTATTGGCCCCAATCCATTTCAAGCAACCACTGGTAATCTAGAATTGTTCAGGTAACAGGGGTGACTTCAGCGAGATTATCTTCTAGACAGTGGAACCATCTTCATATTTAAGAGATACTCTGCTTACTCAGAAAACAAAGTATTTTATACCTATAAAACTAAATACTATTTGGCAAGTTGATCAAAGATCAATTACAACAAAGCCATTCTACTTAAAATATCCTTGTTTTTAAATATATAGTTCTTTTTAAATGACTACACTTCATTTTTCATTTAGTTTTAATATGTCCTTTTGCATCATCTGTCATTTAGAAATGATGCATCATCATAGACAATCAAAAGAGCTCTGTTGAATACATTACCTGGTGTAATTGAGAGGGGATTATGAATAATTATAGAGTAGTGGACATTCTAAAGTTGTCTTTTTCATCCTCAGTACTTAGCTCAGTGGCTGTCAGATAGTGGGCATTCTGTTTGCCGAGTGAATGTATGAAATATTTGAGATGAGATGAGAAAGAAAGATTGAAATTGCTCAGAACAGGATAATTTTATAATTTGCATTTATATTGCAATTTTTTCTTTAACTCCTTTAAATTTTTAAGCTTAAAAAAATCTAATACTTAGAATTTTGCGGTAGACATGCAAATTTTATCCTTTGGTGACCATCTTATTTTGCAGTAGAGAACTGATAAAGCACAGAAGTTTTGTGATTTGCATATAAATTTCTAATGGTTCCCTCAAATATTTTAGATTAAAGATACCTAGTTCAATCTCCTATTTCACAGATGAGGGAATTTGGACCCATTGAGGTTCAGCAACACATATTGGAATGGGACTACAGTTTAGGTCTTGGATTCCTACTCTGGTGACCCTTATATTTCACTGAGTATTTTTCCAGTTGTGCTGTTGGGACTTTAAAATGTTCAACAGAAAATTAAGCATACATGGAGTTATCAGGAGACAGAGCTATACCCCTATTTCTACTTGCATGACACCCATAATTAAACCATTTTTATGTCTTATATTGGACTTATAGATAATATGTTCTTTGAACCAGATAATATTTTGTTGGTGCAGTTTCAATAATTAAAAAAAAAAAAACTCTGCAAAGAAAATAGTTCTCTACCTGCCAAAATCATGGAAAATCATGGTAAATTTCTGATGAGAAAATCATTTTCTTAGAAAAGCACACCATGATCTCAGAACAAGATTGAGGAGTCAATTACCAGCTTCCTAAATCCTTATATAAAAATAAGATCATGCACTGGTCAGTGTGGCTCAGTTGGTTGGAGCATCGTCCCATAACCAAAAGTTTGCATGTTTCAATTTCCACTCAGGACACAAGCCTAGGTTGCAGGTTGGGCCAAGGTCCAGGAGCCTTCAATCCCCACTTTGCCTGTGTAGCCAGGAAGCAACCAATCCATGCTTCTCTCTCCCTCTCTTCCATCTTCTCTCTCTAAAAAGCAATGAAAAATGTCCTCAGGTAAGGATAAAAAAAATGAGATAATAAGAATTTATGTACTACTGGTTTCTCATATTGTTATCCTCTCCTTTCTATGTTAATCATATTACAGTTCTTATAGGTCTTTTGCCAAGTAAACATATACCAGGGATCTACACAAACTTACAGAATTGATTTCAATTAAGAGGTTAAATCTTTTTTCAACACAGTTTTGATTTTCAGAAAACATAAGATCTCAACAAATTGCTCAATATTTAATAGTTCTTTTTTATAATACATATTCATTTAACTTGCTTAAAAGCAAAAACCATTTTTATGAAATATTTTTAGGAATGAGTATCATATTAAAAAGCTTGAATTATTATATACTTTTAAATTTGGTATTGTTTGATCTCTAGTTCTCTGTTTTCTGTATTTCTTATTTTTACATTTTTTTCTTGACCTCTACCTTTGCTTAGCTCAATAGTTTTACAAACAGTTCCTTTCTATTCTCTGAAGGAAGTAAAATTTACACAGAAAGATGATATATTTCTTCTAGTTTCTGAGACTTTCCTGAGACACTATAAAGTTCATGGAAGTTGACAAATTAAAAATTTTCAATATAATAGTATAATACAGATGCCTCTGTATTTATTCCTTTACTTCTCAACATGATGCCTCTTATATGTCTCTAATAAATGATGGGATATAAAAATAAGCGAGTAGGGAGGGGTGAAGGAAAAGGCAGAAAACTGTACTTGAACAACAATAAAAATGTTAAAAATAAATTTAAAAAAGTATAAATGGGAAATATTAAGCTGTGTACATTTCTGAATTTATCTAAATAATGAATACAAGCAAAATAAAGTGAATGGGGAAATTATAAGCAAACTATATCTCTCAGTTATCCAGAACCCTTAAGATAATACTTTTATAAAATAATTTTCTTCTTGAAAAGTGACCAAAAATAAAAAGTATATGTGAGTGGTTGTGAGCATCAACTCTGAAATCAAATATACTTGGAATCAAATAGGTCTTTATAACAAGTATCTTGGAGGACATTTTTTTTACCTAATTGAGCCTGTTTTCTCATCTATAAAATGCATATAACTTCTACTTCAAAAATTGTTTTCAAGGGTGCATGATAACATTGGTAAAACATATACTGTTGTACCATGATCACAGTAAGCATCCAATAAATAATAACTTCTTATTTTTCTTATCTAATTATGAAGATTTTACTGGTTTACCCAACATATTTCAAACCTGTGGTACAGTGTAAGATTTTTTTAAAGTAATAGATTGATGAAAATAAAAATGCTGTTGCTACAAAAAAAAACTTAGAGATCATCTAACAAGTCCAACACTCTTAATTCAGATGAGAATATTGAGATGCCAAGAGATCTGCCTAAGGTCACCATAGCTGAATGGTGAAATACCCTAAACTAAACCCCAGAATTCTGTTAGTCCAGATTTGTTTCTAGCATTTTTATATTAACACAAGGAGATAGCATTAATAGTTAGTTCAAAGTAAAATAAATAGAGCATGACTCATCAAGAAAACTTTCAGCCTTTTCATTAGAACCGTTCTAAAGTAATGTAGATTTTTCTACAAGAGTTATCTCAAGGCTCTGATACACTGTAAAACTGTGTGATGTGAAGCACACAAAGACCATATAAACTTAGAGGCTAGGACCTATACTTCTAGAAAGATTATTGTATTCTGTATACTCCCTCCAACTTATAACTAAAAACCCTAGACATGACATGTTAAATAAATATAAGAACATTGATAAATGGAGAGAGAAAAGTAGTCAGGCTAGAAACCTAAAAACCTAAAGAACAATATAGTAGAGAGTTCCTTGGGTTTTCTTTTTACTTTTTTTCTCTTTTCTGCACACTTCTCAAACTGAGTAGTAGAGAAGCCAGCAACCCAGAAATGCCAACAGATGTAGGCAAAAGAAGCCAAAACAAATTCTTGTTCTCCCTTGCTATAAAAGCAGAGAAGGAACAGGCTAACAAGATAGAACACTTCTAAGAAAATAATCAGTCTACTTCAGCAAAATACCACAGAAAACTATGGCATCTACCCTTCTCGCCAGGCTGTAACAAGGCACCATACCAACCATTGTGAGGTGGTGTCAGAGAAGGCTAAACAGGGAATCAAAATTCTCACCCATTCTAGGATGTTAAGAGGCCATCCCCTCTCAAAGTGTCAGTGGAGACCATGTGGGAACAGTAATAAGACACTCCTATACCTCCCAGCTATGGAGCTGTCATTGGAAATCTAGTGGAAAGCAGGAATTCCCAACTCTACCCAGCAGTAATGACTTGAGTGTCAAAAGAGGCAGACCCTGGATACCTGGACTTCTACCTGCAACACTGAGGCAGCACCTCTCCCTTTCCCTGTTGTAACAGTGTCAGAGAAAAACAGCTAAAACAAGTTTAAATAATATCCAGAATCTCACTACACAATAGTGCCCAGATTTCAATTGAAAATCACTTATCATGCCAAAAACCAGGAATATGTAAAGCTAAATGAAAACAGACAATCAATAGATGCCGATATTGAGATGAAAGAGATGTTGGAATTATATAATAAAGATATTAAAACAGCCACTATAAAGATACTTTAATAAGCAATTGTGAGCACTCTCAAAACAAATGAAAATATAGAAAACTGCAGCAAAAAGTTAACATTTCAGGAAAGAAACAGGAGATATAAACAGGAACCAAATAAAAATTTTAGAGATGAAAAATACAATAATCAAAATAAAAAGCTCAGCTAATAGACTAAACAGCAAGATTGGAGGAGGAAGAGGAAAGAATCAATGAGCTTGAAGATAGTTCAACAAATATTACCAATCCGAAAAGAGATAAAATTAAAAATAAACAAAACCAGAGCCTCAGAAACCTATTAGACTTTAAGAGCTAATATTTGTGTCATCAGAAGCTTGAAAGGAGAGAAGAAAATTGTAGGGCTGAAAATGTTCTTGAAATAATGGCTAAAAATGTTTCAATTTGGCAAAAGACATAAACCTACAGATTCAAGAAGCTGAACTGACCTAAACAAGATAAATCACAGAAATCCATGTCAAGACACATCAAGCTTGTCAAACTTTTGAAAACTAAAGAAAAAGAAAATCTTACTGAAAGCAGTGAGATAGAAATGATACCTCACCTACCAGGGAAAAAGCAATTTGAATGACAGCAGATTCCTCATGAGAAAACATGGAGGCCAAAAGTAAGTGGCTCAACATTTTTCAAGTGCTGAAGGAAAAGAACTCTCAAACCAATTCCTGTATTCAGTGAAAACATCCTTAAACAAAAAAGAGGAAATCAAGACATTCTCACATGAAAGAAAACTAAGAAAATTTGTAGGCAGTAGAACTACCCAAAATTAATGACTAAAGGAAGTTCCCTAAGTAAAAATAAAACAATAAAGAAGGAATCTTGGAACATCAGGAAGGAAGAACACAATAAGCAAAAATATGGGTATGATAGTCTTTCCTTTTTCTATTGAGTTTTCTAAATTATGTTTGATGGTTGTTATGGACTGAATGTTTATGTCCCCCAAAATTTATATGTTGAAACCTTAACTCCTAATGTGACTGTTTGGAGGTAGTGCCTGTGAGCAGGTGATAAAGATTAAATAAAGGTCATAAGGGTGGGATCCTAATTTCATAGGGCTATAAAAAGAGAAATAGACATCAGAGCTTGTTCTCCCTGTCGTGAGGACATAGAGAGAAGGCAACCATCTGCAAGCCAGAGAGTTCTCACCAAGACCTAAATCAGTTGGCACCTTGATCTTATACTTCTCAGCCTTTAGAACTATGAGAAAATTAATTTCTGTTGTTGAAACTATACTGTATGTGGCATATTTTGTCATGGCAGCCTAGCAGACTAATACAACAATTGAAGTAAAAAATATAGCACTGTTTGATGTTGTTCTAAAGGTACGTAAAGAAAATACTTAAAACAAATTTATTAAAGTCAGGGAGGATAAAAGGATGTAAATGAAGGTAAGATTTCCATACCTCACTGAAAATGGTAAAGTGAGACCAGCATACTGGGGATAAGTTATGTATGTATAATAAAACACTTAAAGCAACCACTAAAAAACCTACAGAAAAAGTCATACAAAAGCATTATATATAAATCAAAATAGAACTCTAAAAAATTGTTTAACCCACCAGAAGGCAGGAAATGAAAATAAATAAATGAAAAAATCAAGAAAAAACAGAAAACAAAATAAAATGAGAGAATAAATCTACAACATAATATTGTATATTAATCATTGCTGATGATTGATTAGATCAGAAATTGCCCAGATAGGAAATAAACCAAAAAATCAACCATATTTGAAATAAGCCACACCTGAATTAACCAAAATTCTCTGTCCCTCAGATCTATTTAAAATATTTTCCTTATGTTTAATTAAAATGTACCTCCAGATTCCAAGATGGCTGCAGAATAAGTGGAAGTTGTGTCTACTTGCTTCCAGCTCCAAACCAAATTTACAGCTAAATTACAGAGACATCAATCTGAACAACCAACTGAAAGCTAGCTGATATTATAACCAAGGAGTGCAGAAGAAGCTACCTAGAAACTTGTAAGAATAGTTGAGATGTGAGGGGGAAAGCCCCCACATGCAGATGTGGTGGTGGCAGCTGAGACGCTGGAGAGATAGAGAGATACTGTACTGTAGAACTCCCTCCCTGTTAGAGCACAAGATCTTAAACCCATGCAGGGATCCCCAACCCAGAGCAACAGAGATGGGGAAAAGAGTTTGAGTAGCACATAGCAGTGGGAATCAGTGGGGATACACCCCGCCTGGGAAACTTAGAGGGCACCTTCCCAGGGTAGAGTGCTCCTATTATTACAGCACCAGCCTGGGAGTTCACAGTTTGGACTCTGACTGCTGGAGAGGCTACATTGCCACCCTTGGGTCCTGCACAGGGTCTGGTGGCTGCACTCAGTAGTGATTTAAGGGGCCCTCTATTTTATGGGGAGACTTTTGGTGGAGTCCAAAATGGTAACTAAACCATATGGCTTGGGAAAGAGGACTGGTCTCCCCCACTTCAAGGGCTCAACTGGGGCCCCCATCCCCTACCAGTTGAGCTGCTCGTCCTGCCTGGTTTCCATAAGTTTGGAGACACAAAGGAGCTGTGTAGATCTGGGACCTTTGTATCTGTCCTGCTGTATTTGATATTGTAGGAGAGTTGCACCAAGCTGGGACTTGGCCCAGACCTGCTGAGACCCACTGCATGGAAAAATCAAAGTGTGTTGCAGGGCTGGGATATTTGACCCCATCTTGCTTGATTTGGTGGTGTGCCAGGGAATGACACAGAACTGGGATTTTCATACTGTGTCTCCTAGGGAGGATTCTGTCTGGGAGCCAGAGAAGTGAGCTCTCCAGAGACATCATGGCTACATGGCTGCATTGTAGGGAGGCAAATCCAATATCCCCTGTGAGTTCACCTCATGTTACCCCATGAAGGGGAAGAAGTGCCTGCCCCTCTCCCACAGATTTGCACAGACCACAACTGGAAACTGTTTAGATCATCCCTGCCAAGACTTGGATAGCTGCACTGGGTGCAGTTCAGTTGTGGGGAAGGAAGAGCAACTCAGGGTGAGGACTTTCATAGTGTGAGACCCTCAGAGTCTATTGTCTAGGTCAGAACAAAGAGCTTAGCCTCCTATTGTGGGCTGTGCCAGCAACTACCTCAATGGGAGACTCTTTTGATTTATCCCCTGAGCCCAGGGAGGATGAGCTTGCTCCGAAAAGGGGGAAAGCTGGCTGTACCTAACCTGAATATTCCTCACCCCCAGCCCCTCTGAGGTGACTAGGATTGGAGACTCTGGCAGAGACTGAGGGGTTGGCTTTGAAACAAGGACTACATTCCCCTCATTGAGTACCTGAATGTGCAACCCTGAAGTAAAGAACCCACTAGCCCTATCTCAACTCTCCTGGGCTCATCCTACAGTCACTCATCACAAGGCTCCAGAGGAAGACCAAGCAACCTCAGGGGAGGCAGTGTAGCTGACAGGTGGAGGTAGACTTCAGGGAACCTTGATGGATGGCTGGAGATGAAAAAAACTATTTCAAGGGCCAACACATAAATTTGCACTTGCAGTCACTTACCCTGGGCCCCAGTAAAGGGTGAGTGGAGGAACAGAGTAGACGAGAGATGCTTGAAGAGAGACTGGGAACTGGAAGCTTTTGGGAGAGAACTGAGAGAGTAGCCACTGGATCCCAGTACTGAGTCATCCCCCATACTGCACCAGCCATCTTGCTCAGGCAGACCACTCCCCTCAAAGTGGCAGCAGCCTTAGGGGTAACAATAGCACCATACCCAAAAGGAATTCTGCCCCACCCTGTGGTGCTTAAGCCTGATTGTTGAGTACAGAGTGACTAGGTGAACAACTGAAGGAGTCACTTACAAACAGGAGAATGGTGGTAGTCTTGAACAGGATGCCTAAGGTCAAACAGGGACATCATCTGACATCACTAGAAATGAATCCAGAAAGAAAAAAATAGTGGTAAATACTAGATGCTACTGAGACAAAATCCACCATGGTCTTTTCCATGATTTATGATATTTTCTTTCCTGCATAACTTTTTAATATTCATTTCTTGTCCTTCAAGTTTGTGCATATTGTCACTAGATTTTATACTATAGTTTATTTCAATTCACATATTTTGCCCATCCCTACACTTACCCTAGTTCACCTTCCTCTTTCCTCTTACTAATTTCATACTAAATTTTGTTTTCTCTCTGCTACAATTTGTTTCCATTCTCTACTCATTATTTCTCCCCTGTCCAGCCTCTCTAAACCAATTTTCTTGTCAATAGTCATCTCATTCTTCTTTCCACTCTTAAAATACCCACACTCTTTCTCCACCTTTACCAATCTTTGCTCATTGGTTGTGGATAGGGTAGTTGTTGCATTTTTCAATTTTAACACTATATCTTCACTAATTTTGTATTTCAAATCTCACATTTTATGGTTCCCCACTCCCACTCTTTTTTCTCTCAAATTTTAATTTTGCCCTGTCTTAGCCTCCTTTTTCTTTTTTTCTTTCTCTTTCACCTGCCTTATTTTCCTTTTTTTTATTTTTTATTTCATCTCAAATTTTAATGTTTCCCTATCTAAGCCTGGTTTTCTTCCTCCCTCTTGGTATTCTCTCTATCATTTCATAATTCACTTCCTTTTCCTCTGAACATCTCTTAAGTTTTTCTTTCTTTTTTCCATCTTATTCCCATCCCATCAATATTGATTTTAGATCATTTTTTGTTCATAGTGCTGTGGTGGGTCTTTCTCTCCAATTTGGTTGATATTTTTTAAATTATTTATGTACTATTTTCCTTTTTCTTTCATTCTCACCTTATTTTATTTTAATTTCTCTTTAAATCTAATATTCTATGCTTCACTTCTCTTAATCCATTCTGTGTTCATCATTCCCTTTTTTATGATGTAAATTTTAACTTCTTTATCGCATTGCTACAGTTCCTTATTTTTATTAGTGCTCCTCTGTCTGCCCTCTCAAAATCCTTTTCTTTCAATAGGTCATCTCATATTCACTTTCCTATCTTTTTTAATAGTTGAAGTTATATTAACCATATTTTCTTTTTTAAAATTTTATTTATTTGTTTTTAGAGAGGGGAAGAGAGGGAGAAAGAGAGAGATATAACAATGTGTCATTGCCCCTCATGTGGTCCCCACTGCGGACTTGGCCCACAACCCAGGCATGTGCCATGACTGGGAATTGAATCAATGACCCTTTGATTTGCAGCCCACACTCAATCCACTGAGCTATGCCAGCCAGGGCTCACTTTCCTTTCTTATAATAGTCTTAATATCTTTACATGCTTATCAATACTGGTTCATTGGCTATTCATAGTGGGATTGCTAATGAGAGTCATTTTTGCAGGTGTGCATTTGCTCCCTGGGCTTTGTGGTTTGTTCTGGCAGTACCTGCACAATAACATACATGGTGGGCAGAGTGACCCTCAGTAAACCAGTTGGAGGAATGGACCCACCAAAGAAATACCCAACAACAATCAAAACTCAATTACAACCAGAGACCCAACATAAATGGCATAAAGGATATCAAAAGAGCATCAAATTGAGGAGATCGAGATTGCACCACTGAATCTCATAGGTATCCTAGATGGAAGTTCATACCACAAACATAGGAGTCAAAACAGATCAATTTAAGAACCAGAAGTAAACATGAAGAGTTTCACCCAAAAATGAAAAGGCAAAGAAATAACTCCAAACCAAAAGAAAGCAGAAATCCCCAGAAAGAGTGCTAAATGAAATAAAGGCAAGTAAACTATCAGATATAGAGTTCAAAACAATGGTTATAAGGAAGCTCAATGAACTCAGTGAGAATTACCACAAACTACAGGGAAGCTATAATGAACTAACTGCAAGGTATATCAGCATGAAAAAGGAAACAGAAACTATCAACAATGGCCAGGAGAAAGTGAAGAATACAATTTCTGAATTGAAGAAGACAGCAGAAGGAATCAAAAGCAAGCTAGATGAGTCAGAGAGCTGGACCAAGGTAGAAAAAAACTCCCAGAAAGAACAAGGAAAGGAAAAAAGACTCATAAAGAATGAAAAGGTGTTAAGGGAACTGCACACAACATGAAATGGAATAATAGTCATATAACAGGGATACCAGATGAAGAAGAACAAGAACGTGTTTGAAAAAGAAATGATGGAAAACTTCCCCAATTTGAGGAGACAAAAAGTCACACAGACCCAGGAAGCACAGAGGGTCCCAATCAAGAGGAACCCAAAGAGGCCCACTTTAAGATATATTATAGTTAAAATGGCAAAACTGCAAGACAAAGAGAGAATATGAAAAGCCTTTAGCCAGACTCATCAAGAAAAAAGAGAGAGGACCTAAATAAATAAAATCAGAAATGAAATAGAAGATTACAACTGACACCACAAAAATACAAAGAATTATATAAAATTACTACAAACAACTATATGCCAAGATTTGAAAACCTGGATGAAATGGACAAATTTCTAGAAATATATAATCTTCCAAATTGAATCAAGAACAATCAGAAACCCTGAACAGACTAATAACAGCTACTGAAATTGAAACAATAATCAAAAAACTTCTGGCACACAAAAGCCCTGGAACAGATGGTTTCACAGGACAATTTTATAAAATCTTTAGGGAAGAAAAAACTCCTATCCTTCTCAAACAATGCCAAAATAGCCAAGAAAACAGAAGACTCCCAAACTCTTTTTAAGATGCCAGCATCATCCTAATCCCAAAACCAGGTAAAGACACAACAATTAAAGAAAATTACAAGCCAATATCACTGATGAACATACTTGCTAAAATCCTCATTGAAATATTGGCAAACCACATCCAACAATACATTAAACATATCATATACCATGGTCAAGTGGAATTCATCCCAGGGGTGCAAGAATAATATAATATTTGCAAATCTATAAACATAATACATCACATAAGAAAAAAGAAAGACAAAAATCACATGATCATATCAACAGATGTAGAAAAAATATTTAAGATACAGCACCCATTTATAATAAAAATACTCAACAAAGTGAGAGTATAGGGAGCATACCTCAACATAATAAAGGTCACATATGAGAGACCTACAGCAAACATCACACTCAATGAGCAAAAACTAAGAGGTTTCCCACTAAGATCAGAAATAAGACAAGGGTGTCCACCTTCACCTCTTCTATTCAACATAGAGTTGGAAGTTCTAGCCACAACGATCAAACAAGAAAAAGAGATAAAAAACATACAAATTGGAAAGGAGGAAGTAAAACTGTCATTGTTTGCAGATGACATGACACTACATATAGAAAACCCTATAGACTCCACCAAAAAACTATTTGACCTAATAAGTGAAATTGGCAAAGTAGTAGGATACAAAGTCAATATTCAGAAATCAAAGGCACTTTTGTATACCAACAAAAAATACCAGAAACAGAAATTAGGAATAAATCCCAGTTGCTATAGCAACAAGAAAAATAAAGTACCTAGCAATAAACCTAACCAAGGAGGTAACAGACCTGTACTCAGAAAACTACAGAACACTGAAGAAAGAAATTAAGGAAGACACAAACAAATGGAAGCATATACTGTGTTCATGGATAAAAAGAATTAACATCATCTAAATGTCCATACTACCCAAAGTAATTTATAGATTCAACACAATCCCTATTAAATTACCAATGGCATATTTCACAGATATAGAGCAAACATTTAGAAAATGTACATGAAATAATAAATGACCCAGAATAGCCATGTCAATTTTGAGAAAGAAAAGCAAAGTAGGAGGGATCACAATGCCTGATATCAAACTATATTACAAGGCCACTGTAATCAAAACAGTGTGGTACTGGCATAAGGACACATGGATCATGGGACAGAATAGAGTGCCCAGAAATAATCCCATGTCTCTATGATTAATTAATATCTGACAAAAATGGCAGGAACACAAAATGGAGTAAAAATAGCCTCTTCAACAATGGTGTTAGAAGATCTGGACAGCTACATGCAAGAATATGAAACTCGACCACCCACTTACACTACCCACAAAAACAACTCAAGATGGATAAAAGACTTAAATACAATTCACGACACCACCACATGTTTCAGGAGAACATATACAGGAAAATCTCAGCTATTCCATGCAGCAATAATTTCATCGATATGTCCCCTACAGCAAAGGACACAAAGGAAAGGATAAACAAATGGAACTACATCAAATTAAAAAGCTTCTTCATAGCTAAGAAAACATCACCAAATGAAAAGGGAAACATCCATATGGGAAAATATATTTGCCAATGATACTTCAGACAAGGGTTTGATCTCCAAAATATATAAAGAACTCACATGACTCCACACTAGGAAGACAAAACAATCCAATTAAAAAATGGGCAAGGGTTCTGAACACACAATTCTCCAAGGAAGACATACAGAGGGCCCAGAAATATATAAAAGGATGCTCAGCATCACCAGCCATCAAAAGATGCAAATTAAAACCACATGAGATACCACTTCACACCAGTCAGCATGGCCATCAAAAATAAATCAACAAACAAGAAGTGCTGGCCAGGTTGTGGAGAAAAGGGAACCCTAGTGCACTGTTGGTAGGAATACAGACTGGTTTAGCCACTGTGGAAAATAGTATGAAATTTCCTCAAAAAACTAAAAATGGAACTACTTTTGACCTGGCAATTCCACTGCTTGGATTATCCCCTAAGAAACCTGAAACACCAATTCAAAAGAACCTAAGCACCGCAGTGTTCTTAGCAGCATTATTTACAATAGGCAAGTGATGGGCACTAAGTGCCCATCAGTAAATGAGTGAATCAAAAAACTGTGGTACATTTACAGAATAGAATACTAGGCAGCAGACAAAAGAAGAAATTCCTACACTTCGTGACAGAATGGATGGACCTGGAAAGTATTATGCTAGTGAAATAAGCAGGCAGTGAAAGACAAATATGATCTCACCTATAAGTGGAACCTAATCAACAGAACAAATAAGCAAGCAAAATACAACCAGAGACATGGAATTAAAGAACAAACTGACAGTGGCCAGAGAGGAGAGGAGAGTTGAATAATGGGGAAAAGAAGGGGAAGGGTGAAGTCAAGGAACATGTATAAAGGACCCACAGACAAAGACAACATGGGGGAGGATTGGAAGAAGGAGGTGGGTAGGGCAGGGGACAGTAGTGGGGAAAATATAGGAACATCTGTAATTGAACAACAACAAAAATTTTTAAAGACTTCAGCAATATACTACTAGATTTAGTAAATGAATTTGTCAAAGAAGCAGAATAAATAATTAATATTCAGAAATTAGTGGCATTTTTATAAGCCAATAATGAACTCTCAGAAACAGAAACTAAAAACACAATCCCATTTGTTATTGCAACAACAAAAAATATATATGGCACCTAGGAATAAATGCAACCAAGGATGTAAAAACCTTTACTTAGAAAACTATAGGACATTAAAGAAAGAAATTAAGGAAGATAAAAGTGGAAGCATATAGCTTATTCATGGATTGGAAGAGTTAACATTGAAATGCCCATACTACACAAAACAAGCTATAGATTTAGCAATTCCTATTAAAACACCAATGGCATATTTCACAGATCTAGAACAAATATTCCAAAAGTTTATATGGAACCAAAATGGACCCCAAATTGCCTCTGAAATCCTGAGAAAGAAGAACAAAGTTGGAGGTATCACAATTCTGATGTCAAACTGTATTGCATGTCCATTGTGATCAAAACTACTCAGTACTGGCATAAGAACAGCAAATAGATCAATAAAACAGAACAGAGAGGCCAGGAGTCAACACATGCCTTTATGGTCAATTAATATTTGACAAACAAGACAAGAATATACAATGTAGTTAAGACAGTCTTTCAATAAATGGTGTTGGGAAAATTGGACAGGTTCATGCAAAATAATGACATTAGATCACCAGTTTACACCACACACAAGAACACAAAATAGATAAAATACCAAAATACAAGTCAAAAAACCATAAAAATCTGAGAGAAAAAAAGGCAAGAAAATATCAGACATTCCATGTAGCAATATTTTTGCCAATATATCTCCTTGGGTAAGGGAAACAACAACAAAAATAAACAAATGGGATTACATCAGATTTAAAAATTTCTGCACAGCTAAAGAAACCATCAACAAGATGAAAAGGAAATCCACTGTATGGAAGTACATACACAGTTTGTCCTGAATGCATCCAGCCATGTAATATGAAAAATAGAGACATTTATTGAAGAAGATACAAAATACAAGAAACATTGTACATAGGACAATGATGCCTCAATCCCCTTCAAAGTAGGCACTTTGGGACCTCCCAATCAAAAATCAGCTGCCCCTTCATATTTTCCCAATTCATCAACAGTCTGAAATCTCTTCCCTTTCAAAGGTGATTTTAGTTTTGGGAAAAGCCAGAAGTTGCAAGTTGCCAAATCTGGGCTGTAGAGGGGCTTGAGTCATCAGGGTGATTCGATGTTTTGTCAAAAATCTCTGCATGAGATGTAATGCAAAAGCAAGCGCATTCTTGTGAAGAAGCTGACAATCACCAGTTGCCCACAGCTGTGACCTTCTGAATTATCTAAATAGTTTCCACAGAGGAATGTTCAAGCTTAACACAAAATCTGATGAAGATTTTTTGCTCTACTCAGTCATTTTATATGCAATGGCCACACATTACACATGCTCACTCAATGACATCTACTGACCCCACTGACTAGTATAGTGAAGTGGTCATTATTCATACATGAGCATTCCAGTCCACTTTCTTTGACTTCCAGGTTACACTGATGTCACACAATTTTTTAAGTATATTTATTGATTATGCTATTACAGTTGTACCATTTTTTCCTCCCCTCTATTCCCCTCCACTCTATTATCCCCTTCCATCCAAAATTCCCCCTTAGTTCATGTCCATGCGTAGTACATGTAAGTTCTTTGGCTTCTCCATTTTCTGTACTATTCTTAACCTCCCACTCTCTATTTTGTACCTACCATTTATGCTTCTTATTCCCTGTACCTTATCCCCCATTCTCCCACTTCACCCTCCCTGCTAGAGATAATCCTCCATGTGATCTCCATTTCTGTGATTCTGTTTGTGTTCTAGTTGTTTGCTAAGTTTGTTTTTATTTTGGTTTTGTTTTTTAGGTTCAGTTGTTGATAGCTGTGAGTTTGTTGTCATTTTACTGTTCATATTTTTTATCTTCTTTTTCTTAGATAAGTCCCTTTAACATTTCATATAATAAGGGCTTGGTGATGAAAAATTCCTTTAACTTGACCTTATCTGGGAAGCACTTTATCTGCCCTTTCATTCTAAATGATAGCTTTGCTGGAAAGAGTAATCTTGGATGTAGGTCCTTGCCTTTCATGCTTTCAAATACTTCTTTCCAGCCCTTTCATGACTGTAAGGTTTCTTTTAAGAAATTAGCTGGTTATCTAATGGGAACTTCTTTGTAGGTAACTGTCTCCTTTTCTCTTGCTGTTTTTAAGATTCTCTCCTTATTTTTAATTTTGGGCAATTTTATTATGATGTGTCTTGGTATTTCCTCCTTGGGTCTAACTTCTTTGGGACTGTCTAAGCTTCCTAGACTTGCACGTGCATTTCCTTTGCCAGATTGGTGAAGTTCTCCTTCATTATTTTTTCAAATAAGTTTTCCATTTCTTGTTTCCTCTTCTCTTTCTGGCACCCCTATGATTCAAATGTTGGGATTTAAAGTTGTCCCAGAGGTTCCTAAGCCTCTCCTCATTTTTCTGAATTCTTGTTTCTTCATTATATTCCAGTTCAATGTTTATTTCATCCTTCTGTTCCAAATTGTTGATTTGAGTCCTGGTTTCCTTCTTTTCACTGTTGGTTTCCTATACACTTTTCCTTATTTCATTTTGTACAGCTTTCACTTCTTTCTTTATTTTGCAACCATACTCAATTATTTCTATGAGCATCCCAATACCAGTGTTTTGAAATGTGCGTCTGATAGGTTGTCCATCTCCTTGTCACTTAATTCTTTTTCTGGAGTTTTGATCTGTTCTTTCATTAAGGCCATTTTTTTTTGTCTTGGCATATCTGTTATGTTGCAAGGGACAAAGCCTTAAGTATCCGACAGGGCAAAGCAACCCACTTCTCTGCATTGTGGTGCTGTATTTGGGGAAGGGGCCAGAGAGGGAACAATGCCGGTTGCTCAGCTCTCACCCTGCTTTCGTGAGACTGGCAGTTTCTCCCACCACCACAACACCCACAGGTTTGAACAGCTACAGGTTCCAAGGTTTTATTTTGCCTGCACTGGAACCCTAAGCTGCATGATCTATGTCACTCCCCAGTAGTTCCCTGCTGTTTATCTGCACAGAAATGTGGGACTGACCATTCCTTCTGACACTGCCTTGCCGACCTGGTCCACCAGTTGCCACCTTGCCACACATCTTCTCCACTATGGCTGCCCATCTCCAGCCCTCCTATCAATCTGGATTAATGTTTTTTCTTTAACTCTTTGCTTATCAGACTTCCATATAGTATATTTGGCAGTTCTGGTTGGTTTTTGTTTTTAAATTGATTATTTCTTCTTTTGGTTGTGCAGGAAGCAAAACTTATCTACCTCTGCCTACATCTTGGCATTTCAGTGCTCACACACACACATTTCTACTCTAAAATCTAGTCCCATTAGTCTCATAATTATATTTAAGACAATTGTCAGTATTTAAATTATATGACTATATGATTGTTATTTCTAGCCACACATGTAGGGTAATATGATTATGTATCATTGTTTGCTGATTTTTTGTTGTCCTGGAGTTGTTAATATCTTCTTTTTCATTTCTTTTGTTTTTATGTACACCTACCTTTTATTCATTTATAGATATTCAACAGATCTAAATACTTTCTCAAAACTGTTAAACACTTTTGACACAATATCAGTTTTATTACTTCTTAGAGACTTTACCTTTAGCTTCCTCAACCCTCTTGTGCCAAATCAAATTAGTATTTCTCTTGAACAGCTTCTCTGGTCAGCTTCTCTGATGTCCTCCTGGGTTCTCTTTTCCATCAGCCTGGGACTTCCCTTCATTCTCTCTTCTGTGTTGGATATCTTTGGATATTTGGATCCCATGTTATCATTTTTCTTGGTTTATTCCTTTATTTAGTGGAACACCTCCTCCAGTCATCTCTTGAAAAAATGTACACATGAATTACATATTTTTGAAAATTTTTACCTAAATGCCAGAGTGGATTGAAAGTTTGACTGAGAATAGAATTCTGGGTTGGTAATTAATTCTCCTAGGCAACTTAAGGAGATTGTTCCATGTACTCCTAGTTTTCAGTTTTACTATTGAGAAACCTAATCACATTCTGATCCATTAACCTTTGCATGTGACCTGTTTTTTTTCTTCTGTAAGCATTAGTGTCTTGTCAGAGGTCTGAAAAAATAATGATTATTCTTTTGATATGTGTGTCATTTGTATGTTTGGTTGGTTAGGTTTTTCATTGTTGTTCAGTTGCAGTTGTCCCAATTTTCCCCCCATTTCTCTCTCTTGCCCAATACCCCCAGCCCCACTCCCACAGCCAATCTCCACACGATTGTCCATGGCCATGGGTCCTTTACACATGCTTTAGGTCCTTAGTATGGAAACTCAAAATTTTCCATTCTGAGAATTTTTTGTACTGTTTCTAAGTTAATTTTCTCCCTTCTGTTTTTCTATCTCCTTATTTTTGGAACACCTTTCCTTTGGTTAATTGTCTTAACCATTTTCTCCTTCTATCTCTATTATTTTTCTGTGTACTGAAAGAGATCCTCATCTTTATCTTCTAACTCTTCTACTACATTTTCAACTTCTGCTCTCATATACTTAATTTCTAAGAATTTTGTTGTTGGTATTCTGAGTATTTTTTTCATGTACACATTTTATTCTTTTGCCTCTCAAATGTTAATGATAATTTTCTAGTGCTTTCTGTTCCCTGCCTTGTTCATGTATACTCCAAGCTCCTTTTTAAATTTTTTTCTTCAATTTTGTACATTCTATTCTACATTAAAGGATTTTTTCAATTGTCTCATGACTGTTAGAATTTTAAATATATTTAAAGATGATCACTGAATAGGGCTTTTACACATCACTGATTGAACAAAGACACAACCATTTATTGGGAATCCCATACCACTATATTTGTTAGTTTTTCTCATAGGTTGATCAGTCCTCTCTGAGGTGTATAAGTCTGTCAACATTTTCTTGCAGCTGTGTAGAGGAACACAGACACACTGTTTTCCAAGCATAACTTGGGCTTCAGAGCCTGAAGGAGAATGCAGATGACAGAAAAGCAGAAAACAAGTTGTCTAATACAGTTATCTGGTGGTGCCAGTTTTGCATTTTGTCTGCCTGTACTTTTTGTATCAGGAGAGAACTTGTGGTTGCTTCACTGGTTTCCTTTCCTCACTTTTCTTGTATTTAAAGGGTAACCAGAAAAACCCCTTTCACTGCAGGGTGCTATGCAGCAAGAATGAGGAAGCAGCTAGTAAAAAGCTATGAAAAAATTGTGATAGATAAATTGAAAAAAATAGAAGATAGAAGAGGCTGAGGAGTAACTTAAGATTGTCAACTATACCAATTGTTTTTAAAAATTCATGAAACATAAGGGCAGAAAATAGTCTACTATCTTTGTCAACTAAGATATCAGAATTGGCTTTTTTGAGAGAGGCTCCATTGAGTGGTGAAGGCTGAAGCAAGAGTGAAAGTGCAAGGAGCTGAAATCTGCAGGAAATGTGGGGAACTGAAATATAAAATTTAAGACTACATTTTCAAGATATTTGGGGTGTGAATAAAAGAAAATAGATAAATTCACTAAATCTGTCTACCATCTTTGCTAAGCCTATGGTCTCCATTAGTGACCAGTGTACCAGTGACATTGCGTTGCTTTCCTAGGCTGAAGTCCTGGTCATTCATCAAGGGAAGTGAACCCTTTGAGCACAGATATCAATCAAGGCGAGACACTTAAAGTAAAACAAATTGGTTTTCTCTTCACAAAACCTCTTTCTGGAGGAAATTAAAAGTCTACATGGTATAATGAAAGATGCAAAATGACACTGTTGAAAGAGATTCTTATGTTTTTGGAGTGAGGAACACTCCACTTTCTCTTGGAGATTAATTGATCTCCCTGGTAATTACTTGTCAAAATAATATTCAAAGGCATAGTATCTGCTAGACTGCTTTTCAGAGATCACATCTTTCCTTTTCTATATCTCCCACTGTATTGAGCCATGAACAGGAAAGCAAAAGACTATTAAGGAACCTATAGACCAGGGGTGTCAAACTCATTTTCATCAGGGGCCACATCAGCCTCACGGTTGACGTCAAAGTCCTGAATGTAATTTTAGGACTGTATAAATGTAACCACTCCTTAACAGTTAAGTGAGAGTTTGGCATTGCTGCCAGGTAGAAACAAAGTGAGGGGCCAGATCCAGCCTGAGGACCTTGTGTTTGCCACTTGTGCTATAGACCAAACACTTTTTGTTTACCTTATCATGATCTCAAAATAAGTAATTGGTGAATACAAAAAAGCCAAATGAGTTGATAATCATTGATGAATGCTGACTTGTTTTTGTACCAACTTACTAGTTCTGTAAGCATGGGTACTTATAATTATGCCCTTAAAGCTAACCAGGATTTTCAAAAGTCAAGTATAACCATGAGCTGTGGCTTTCATTAGTCACAGCATCAGGAAGTGTTGATTCAGCCGAGCAGGAAGCAATAGTAGTCTTCACTCTGACTTACTTAGTAGTCATGTGTGGGGGAAGGGTGTGGGACTGAATAGAAAAGGAAAAAAAGAAAAGAGATAAGCAAATGTTTTAAAAATACACTTAAAAATACACCATTTACTATGATTAAGAAAGTAGCATTTATTTTTTTTATGCTGTCATTTGTTCAGCTTCACAATAGGTTGTGAAATTTGCTACATTCCTTTAATTGTATCTGAGCAGAGCAAGAACAGGGAGGAAATTACCAATCATAACAGTAGGAGATTAGTGATAAATAATTTACACCATTTTAAAATATGTAACACCCTCTGCCTTTATTGTGCAAAGGTATACTACCATTTTATTATTTTCTAAATGCTACAGCTCAAGTAGTCAAGCTGCCATGTCTAGTCTACTGGAAATAAGGAAAATAAAACCATCATTATTGAAAAATCTCAAATGAGGTAATTGTCCTGCAGTCTGTCAAGGCCAGGCAGGTTCACTTGGGATATGGACAGGTGGAAGAAAATGCATGGAGCTGTTGGGATGCCTGATGTGACTTTATTCAAAGGTTGGCGAAGTACACACACTCTCTGCAGGTCACATGTGGCTAGCAGGAAGTCCCAACCCCTTTATATACTAATGCACACAAAACGTGATTCTACTCATGCAGGCCAATTCTCAAAACTATGGGAATACTGCTTATTGGGCTCATTCTCAGGGTTATGGGAAACTGCTTCCCTTAGTTGCCTAGACATCTGGGTGGGGGAGCATGACTGACTTCATTTACCCTATAGTAATGCTCATCGATTTGAAGATAACCTGCTTTTCTGAATATGTGAGAACAGTCTTTAAAGTTTTTACCGCATACAAGCAAAACCAAAGTTAACTTGATATAAAAACAGGTTTTTAAGAATCCTTTGGGTACAGGTAACATAATCATTCTGAGAGAAAAGATATTTTGGCCAGCTTTTTAAATCCCCCTTCCACCCCATTTTGCCCACTCCACAATCTACTACAATACCTGATACAAATTTATTGAAGAAATATTTATTGAGCACATTTGTGTGCCAGGCATTTTCTAGGGGATGGAGACAAGGGAATAAGTAAGAAGAGTACCTACTTTCTTTTAGAGAAGTATAGGTACTAATACAAAAAATGTTAACAGTTTAATGATGTGTCCTATGCACTAACATTTAGGTTTTATAGATATTGCATCAGAAATTTATAAAGAATATACAGTGTACCACCTGTACAGAAAAAGTCCAATAGGATCAGGAAAAACTTTATATGAGAGATGTTGTAAGTTGTACTGGGTGGGAAGATGTATCTCTGTGGAAAGTGATCAGACCAAGAGAAGAGACAGCTAGATACTGAGAGAGTTGTGAGTCCTACAGCAAAACTGTGCAAGTCCTGACCAATGACCATATAGCAAAGCCCTCCACCAAAAAGCCCAGCCCACACACAGAACCTCAAATCAGCTTTTAGTGCCTGCTCATGAATATGGGCAGATAATCAAGAATCACCAAATATTTAAGGAAGGCCTTCAATGTAAATAACAGAATTAAAAAATAAAAACCCACCCAAAAGCAAACTGGGAAGAAGCGTAATTCAAGAAGAAATAATTCCTAAATATCATAATTGATACCTTTAAGAAAAATTAGGAAAGGCGATACATTCATAAATAGGAATAGAAGGCTATAAAGAAGGACACTCGGAGAATAAAATAAATTTTAAAGTATATCAGAAATATTAAACTCAAGAATTGACAAAACAGAAGAAATATCCTAAAAAACAAAACCAAAAGATGATGGCTCTACATGATTCAACATTTAAATCATAAGAGGTCCAGAGAAAGAGAACAGAAGAAAAAAGAAAACTGTGAGTGAAATAATTCCCAGGGTTTAAAGGTAAAAGCTTCCAGATAATAAGAGTCCACAGAGGGCCTAGCATACCATCACAAAACTTCAAAATTCAGTTAACAAAGAGAAGCTCTAAAGTCCCTGGCATGGGGTTAGGGATGATAATATTTAAGTGATCTAGAATTAAGAGGGCATCAGACTTCTATTGCAAAATTGGTAGCAAAAAAAAAGACAATAAATGGACAGTGCTAACAAATTTGAAGGAAAATATATGTCAACCTAGAATTCCATACTTAGACAAAAATATCAATCAAAGAGTAGAAGAGACTAGAGACATTTTAAAATATACAAGGTCTCAAAACATTTGCTTCTCCACGATCCTTTCTGAGATTGCTACTGGAACATGTGCTTCACCAAAACAAAAGAGTAAGCAAAGAAAAAGAAATGCATGTTACACAGAAATTATGAGATCTAACAAAAGAGAGATGAGAGGGAAACCACAGGATGATAGCAAATGGAAATCTCAAGATGACAGTTGATACAGGCCTCAAGAGCACCCAGCCCAGTTAGGAAGGTGGGAACAAAACAAATCATACTCAAAGAAACATTTCCCTCAAAATACAATTAATAGAATATCTGACTATTTGAATATATTGAGAAAAGATACAGATTTTCCAGATAGTTTGAAAATGAAATAGTGAGAGAAACAGAAAACTAAACCAACATGTGAGGGAGAGTAGTTAATTACAGGGAAAACCAAAAATTGTACAAGAAAAAATTGAACTGATAGTATATTACATGGTTCAGGTGGGAATACTAGTAACAGTCATAATGTTGTAAATGGTGAATACCGATCAAACTAAAAATTATAATGTAAACTTTGGGGGGAAAAGGAAAGTGAGGAGGATTTGTATGTCTTGAGGGGTGAGAGGTAGTAAGAGATCATGAAATAGTTATTTTCTCTAATGAGAAATCAATAGATAGGCCTAACTGGAAAAAAATCTGAAGGAATTAGTACAAGGATGATGCTTAGAGAAAAAGAAACAATCACTAGAAGAAGTATTTTAAAAACTTCAAAGTAGCCCTGATCAGTGTAGCTCATTTAGTTGGAACATTGTCCTATAAACTTAAAGGTCATGGGTTCGATTCTTGGTCAGCTCACATGCCTAGGTTGTGGGTTTGGTCCTCAGTTAGTTTGGTCCCCAGTCTCCTGTCAGTGTTTCTCTCCCTCTCTCTCTCCTTCAATTTCTCGCTCTCTAAAATTAATAATCATGTCCTTGGGTGAGAATTTTTAAAAAGATATGAAAGTAGCTGCCTCCAAGAAGTAGAAATAAGGGTATGTGCCTAAAAATTCCTGATTTTTATTTATAAAGAAGCCAAAAAACTTAAAAGATTATCATACTTCACTGAATTTTAATGTTCTAAGATGCACTATTTTTTTATGTACCACTAAAGAAAAAAGTACTGAAAATTAGGACAAAATGCTCTCCTAAAGCTAAGAATTTTTTATATTGCTTCATTGAAAGAGCTAGTTTGGGCTTATGTAGATATTTTTATCATTCCTCATTCTTGTACATATATAAAAAGGTAAAAATAAAATAAAGTAGCCATAGTATTTCTAAAACTTCCACACAGAGTCCAACTCTTCTGAGTTCTCTTGAACTAAAAGTAGTTGAAACCCATATTTTTCCTGACAGTACCTGTGCTATATCTAGAGTACTAACAATATATAGCATCTATTAAAAGAGTGCTTACTTATTCTTCCTAATTAAGCCACTTAACATTTTAGTATTTTCTGGTGGTCTTCTTCCAAGCTGCTGATACCCATTCTGTAGCTTCTAATACTGTTATTATTTAATTTTACCAGAAGGCATCAATAAAACTTTATTATATAACAACCAGGACTCAAATACCTTCCTTTCTCACATGGTCCTTCAATAATTGGTGAATAAAACATTAGGGAGTTGCGGTTTTTCAGTCATATCACTGTAAATAATAATCAAGTTTGTGCAAGCAGATAATGATCACCATGTTAGAACCACTTCCTGGCTGACAGTAAATGGAAGACATCATCAATTATAAGATGTATTCCAATTTCAGAAGTGTTAAAACATAAAAACAAACAAAAAACCCCACAATTATCTCCAATACAGATTTTAAAACCTAGAAAAAAAGAAGGAGGAAGATGAAGATAAAGGGAAGAGAAAGATTATTCTAACAATCCAGACAAGAACTGAAGCATGAGCAGTGGGGATAGAGAGAAGAGGTTGAATATAAGGCATATTTAGAAATGAGCATCAGTAGGTCTCTGTATGATGGAAAGTTGAAGATGAGGGCAACAAGGGAGTAAAGGATGACTCGAGTTTCTAGGTTATATATCTGGATAGAAAGAAGAGAAAGTATTAGGCGGAAATAAGTTTAACTTTGGATACACTGAATTTGAGGTTTCAATTGATATCTAGATAGAGATGTACAGTAGGCAGTTTGAGTTACAAATCTGGAGCTAAATAGAGTTGCTTAGTCTGTAGATATAAAATTAGTAGAAATAAGTCAATGATAACTAGAAGATACCCCTCCTGCTGAATTTAAAAAAAAAACGGTAGAGTATTGGTCAGTATTTACAAGGTATTTAAAGAGGAGGATCTACTGGGACTAGTTTAAGAGGAAAGGGATTTATGACAGAATATTAGTAGCTGCCTTAGGAACACTAATTTAAAAAGACTCTCTCCTAAGTTATTACAGGCAATTCCCAAAGCCACGCTGCAGAAAGGGGCAGCTGAGGAAGCTGCTGCATTTAAAATGATCAGAGATCTGTAAAATCAGGAAACTGTTGACAATATCAGAAACTAATTTTATAGCTATGTACTCCAAATCCATATCACACTCATTAAAATCTATAGCAGCACCCCCCACCTCAAATGTCCCCATACCTTTACTCCCTGCTTTCAAATTAGCTCCAAGTCTAAATCTCACACAAATGTTATCTACCTGTTTGGCAGAACTTAAATTACATCCAGAATTCTAAAGCATTTGAAAAATGTTTTCCTTTGTTGTTCTGTTTTGTTTTGTTATACTGGAGAGGGGTTTGGGGTGCAGGGCAGGGCATGAGGCAGGGTTGTTTAGCTTTCTGGATTCCAAATGATAGAAGGAGCTTGGGTTGAACTGTATGACTAGTGAATCACATTACCTACAATGAAGACCAAAAGCAGAATATTGGGGAAAATGAAAATTGAAAATGTGAGAAGTTAGTAAGGAGACAGAGAAGGCATGGTCAAAATAGTGAGCACCACAGTGAGCACACTGTAATGAAAGCAAGTAGAAAAAAGAAATTTTAAAAGAAATGAGTGGTAAACAGTGTCAGAAGCTGCTGAGAAGTAAAAAGTTTAAACAAATAAGATCTAAAGAGTATCTAATAGAGTTCCCCAAGACAATATCCTTTGGTGAGCTTGGCTAGAGCAATTTCAGTGAAGTGGTTAAAGAGAATGTTTGAAATGGGTTAAAAAGTGAATGAGAAGTATAGGCTGTAATTTCAAGTTTAGCCTCATTTTAGACATGAAATAATCTCTAAGAGCCTGTTTCCTCACCTGACAAAGTGGATTTATATATACCTTTTAGATTTTTTATAAGTTAACTTAGTGTGGCCAGGACTTCACCACTACAAAACAGATAAAAAAAAATAACCTCACTTTTGCAACAGAGGTCTCCCTAATTTCCTCATGGCTGTTGGCGTTTGGAGGAGCTCAGTCATTCACTCTCTCCGATTCCAGCCTATTCCAAATTGAGAATAGACTAATTTCAGAAAAATCCATCTCATCACTAGGCGGCTGTGCCAACCCTAGTCCCACAATATTTGCTATCATATGCAGAGCCTTGGGGCTTCAGCCAGAAGCTCTCCTCTGATACTCACCACTGGCCTCTAAAGAAATAGAAAGGGCTTGTTGAGCTGTGAGCAAGAGTGGATATGCGAGTAAGTGCTTGAAATTCAGTTCAGCATTTCCACAGAGGAGAATTGTGATTTATATATTGGCCTTGCCCAATGCCTAAATGTGGTCTAATCTCATACAGAGAAAATAATCTTCCTATCATGGTGTTGCTCTTGTCTCTTCTGGAATAATAAACTACATTTCCTGTCCTGTTTGAACCAAACTACACCACAAAAGAAACTGTGTCAGTTCTCAATGGTTTATCTTTTTGCCATTCAAATGGAATGGAGTCAGGTCTATGTACATTCCAAAAACTTCTATCTATTTGGTGGAAAGTGCAGAGGGCTGGGACAGATTCCAAATTATCTGCCACTTTAGAATCAGAGCTGAATGTAAAACGGGTCATAGCTCGGTGCCTGACATTATAAGTACATTTTAATTCTCTTTTATTTTTAAAGGTGAATAAATCAAACTATTTCTAATTGCAAATGGCATGATCTTATACATAAAACATTTTTAGTATTCCACTAAAAACTATTAGTGTTATCAACAGAAAATGGGTTCTTGTGGTGTCCAGTAGAAAAGAATTTCCAGAGACCCACAAAGGAGGATGTGGTGACTTTATTGATGATGTAAAATTAAGAAGCTCCCCTCCAGACTTCTTAATGTCCCACCACCTTCATCTCACCATGGATAAAGTCCGGTCTTGTCTTCAGTAGGGTTAACATAAAAGCCAGTGTCCAGAATTTTGGTTCCATATTAAAGACCGGACTGAACTCCATACAGTCTAGTCCAGCAACTGGCTAGTTTAGTGTGTGTTTCCAGCTTTAATCCATTGCTATGCAGTGGTATTCAGGCTCCCTCATGGACCCTGCATGTGTGGAGCCCACATGGCCATGGGATACAAAGCTATGGGCCACATACCTATTAGGATCATATGGTCATATGCTCCTGCATGAGAGAGCACATGAAGAACAGATCTTCTTTGTTCTCTTGGGACTCTATTAGCTTGGGCTTGGGACAGACCAGGTGCCATTTTAAAAGAACCAATCAACTTCCCAGACTTTCACAGGCTTTGGATGGATTTATCTTTCCCTAGCTCACTGACAGGACTCTATGGTCCAGCAACTTCCCTTGTGCCCCCCAACAATCTGGTACTAGATGGTGAAGGGAGCAGTGTTAATCCCCTTGGCAGAGCCCAGTTCTATGGTACCCTGGACTATGAAAAGCTGTAGCTTCTTGGTGAAGCAAACAGGCTTCTGCTTCTCAGTTTTTTAAGCCCAATGTCTAATCCCCTTACTCCCCTTTTCTAGCTAAATACCAATGGTAACATTAGAACTAATAAGTGAGTTTAGCAAAATTATAGGATACAAAATCAATACACAAAATTCAACTGTTTCCATACACTTGCAAATGAACACACTAATGAAATTAAGAAAATAATTCCATTTGCAATTGTATCAAAGGGAATATAATTTAAAAAGAAATATAAAACTTATACTCTGAAAAATATAAAATATGTCAAAAGAAATTAAAGACAATCTAAGTAAATGGAAAGGCATCTCATGTTCATGAGTTAAAAGAATTAATATTGTCAAGATAGAGATAGTCCCCAGATTGATCTATAGATTCAATGTAATCCCATCAAAATCCCAGCCTTTTTTTTTTTTGGTGGAAACTGACAGTCTGATTATAAAATTTATATTGGAATTCAAGGAATTTGGAATAGCCAAAACAATCTGGAAAATGAAGAACAAAGTTGGATGATGATACTTCCCAATTTCAAAACTAACTGCAAAAGCTGCCCTGACCAGTGTGTGGCTCAGTCGGTTGGGCTTCATCCTGCAAACTGAAAAGTCACCAGTTCAATTTCCAGTCAGGTCACATGGCTGGGTTATGGTTTAGGTTCCAGGTAGGGGTGTGTATGAGAGTAACTGATTGATGATTCTCTTTCACACTGATGTTTCTTTCCCTCTCTTTCTCCCCACCTTTCCTTTCTCTAAAAATAAATAAATAAAATTTGTAAAAAACATAAAGCTATTGCACATTAAATACAATACAGTATGGTATGCACATAACTTTAAAAAATTAACAGCAAAAGCTAATATAGTTTGATAGATTAGTGAAATAGACTTGAGTCTAGAAATAAATCCTCACATTTATAGTCAGTCAATTTTCAACAAGGTAACATGATAACTCAATAGAAGAAAGAAATCATCACAATAGATGATGCTATCATACTTATGGGGGAATAAAGAAAGAAACTTCACCCTACATCACATTGTAAAGAAAAATGAACACAAATACATACAAAAACCTAAATGTGAAAGCTAAAACTATAAATACTTTTAGAAGAAAACAAAGGGTTAAATATTCATGACCTTGGGTAATACAGTAGTTTAACACCAAAATCACAGGCAACAAAGGAAAAAAATAAATTGGATATCATCGAATTAAAAAACTTTTTTTTTTGCTTTTTCCATCTGGCTTGAAGGGATAAAGAGAAACTTGCCTAAAGATAAAGGAACAAGTTCAATCACTAAGCCCACTCAGCAGGTTAACTATTTAATTTTTTTACTTAACTGATTTTAGAGAGGGAGAGAGAAACAATGATGTGTTTTTCTACTCATTTATGCATTCATTGGTTGATTCTTGTATGTGCCCTGACCAGGGATCAAACCCTCAACCACAGCATATGTGGACAATGCTCTAAACAACTGAATTTTTCAGAGAAGGCTGTTTATTAAGTGGTCACATTAGTCACATTCTAAGCACCACTGGGGATTCAGTTATGAACAAAACCTAAGGTCCTTATCCCCAAGGAAATTATGTTCAAGGAAAGAGAGACAGACAATAAACAGATCAATACATAATATACTACCAAGTATTTACAAGTGCTATGAATTCAAATATAAACAGAAAGAATTAACTGGGTGGAAAAGGGTGCATATCAAAGATGGTGGAGGAGTGACTGGAAGCCACACTAACCTCTCCCAGGACCAATATGGAATTACAACTAAATTGTGGAGAAACCACCAAAACAAACAACTGAACAATAATCAGAGAGAAGCCTTATAACCTTGGACAGATGGAAGAATTGTTACAGAACAGACCCAGAGGTGGGGATGAGATTACTAAATGGATCCCCCCTTCTCCCAGGGTCCCCCTGTACAGTGGGGTTCATTGTGCCTGTTGTCAGGGAATTATCACTCTCAATGCCAGAGATTGGTGAGAAGGAAAGGAATTATTTATTCAAAAGTTACACAGACTTAGAGTAATGACTTAATATCTTCATTAAAATCCTGAAATCCCTTAAAACACCCACAAATATATGCACTCCTTCCTTCCCCCCTTTGCCCAGTCCAGCCAGTCAGGAGTATTATATCTCAGGAAAAGAATAAAAGTCTATGACTCTGGTAGCTCCCCGTTCTTCCCAGTAATCCGTCCTCAGCTGACAGGCCTCCCGCAGTTCCCAGCACCATCAGCTTTGTCAGCACTGCGATCTCCAGTTCTTAACCCAAATCCATGTGGCACCTTTTCCTGGCCCACCAACAAGAGTCCTTTCATCTCTTTCCTTCCTGCAACATCTGTCCTGCATTCTTCTAAACTGCTAAAAGAGAGCTCTGCATTACTGCTACATCTTGCTTTCCGGCTTCCTAAACTGCAGGGCAAGCCAAGCCAAGTGATCTCCACCTCCACCTCCACCTCTACCCCCACCCCACACGGCTGTCATGCACAGGTTTAAATCCCAGTGCCAATCTTCCCTATAGCCCCATTTCTGACTCCTCCCACAATCGGCTACACGCCAGCATTTCTGTATTTTTCCAGCTTTTCTGGGCTGCCATAATAAGTCTGGGCTGGCATGGCCCCATGGCATGCAGCTAATCAATTCCAAGCTCTCATACAGGCACTGTAACCAGGGGGAGTTGCCACCCAATTACATCCTGGGCGCAGGACACTCCCATCTCTCTGGCTCAAAGCACCACCATAGCTATTTAACATATCCATGAAACTAGTTAAAAGTTATAGATATGTTAAATGACCATTCTAGAGGTTATTTGCAAAATTTTTGGTGTGTAAAATAACTCAATGGCCCTGCTCCACATGTCCCATTTTCCATTTCAAACTTGTGGGGGTGAGGACATCCTATATTTTTAATATTTCCTGGGCACCTTGAGTTCTGGACCCCATTACAAATGCCTCTTGGGGGTGCCCTGGGTGCACCTAGTTACAGAATTGCCTTCAGCACAACCTGTCTGGTAAGGATTGTGGTGGAGATTCAAGAGGGCTGGCTGAGCACCCACAGACAGCAGTGCTAGAGAGATAATGAAGCAGCAGGTTGGATCCCCCTGAGAAGAATGGGGTCTAAACCCTAAGCTGGGATCCCCAGCCTAGAATACCAGAGCCCAAAAAGTACAGAGATAACAACTGGCAATGAAAAGCTGCAACATTGCTCTCTACCAGAGGCTAGAGACACAAATTGCTGTTTAAAAGGCCAACGCACAAATTTTCATTTGCTGTCACTTACCTGGGGTTCTGGCAAAGGTGGGAGCAGAGTGGGCTTGAGACTCCTGACGACAGACTGGGGACAGAGGCTTTGGGGGGAGAGTGGAGAGAGTAGCCCCAGGGATATCAGGTCTGAGTCATCCCCCAAAAAGAAGCAGCCATCTTGCTTAGGTAGACCACTCCTCTCCAAGCAGCAGAAGCCTGCGGAGAAACAACATCCCTGCCCCCAAGAGAGATTCTGCCCCAGCTCTGTGGTGCTTAAGCCTGACTGCTCAGTTCAGAGTAACTAGATTAATAATTCAAGGAGATAGCCACAAGCATAGATCCTGGGCAAAGCGGGGCAGAGTGGACTAGAGATACTTGAGGAGAGACTGAGGACTGAAGCTAAGGGGAGAGAACTAAGAGAACAGCTGTGGGGATCCCAGTGCTGAGTCATCACTCAAACTATAGCAGACATCTTGCTCAGGCAGACCACTCCCCTCTGAGCAGCAGCACCCTGAGGGGAAACAATAGCCCCAAACCCAAGAGGAATTCTGCCCTGCTCTATGGAGCTTAAGCCTGATTGCTGAATGCAAAGCAACTAATTAACAACTGAAAGAGACTACTATAGACAGCAGATATCTGGCAGTCTCAGGGCAGGCTGCCTAAGGTCAGACAGGGTCAATATCTGACTCCTCCAGAGGTGGTTCAAGGAAGAAAAATAATGATAAATACTGCAGGTTACCAAGATGAAACCCACTGTGGTCTTCTCTATGATTAGCAATATTTTCTTTCCTGCATAGCTTTTCAACTTTCATTTCTTATCCAGGAGTTTCTGCATATTAAGTCACTAGAATTTATAGTGTAGCTTATTTCTCTCCTTTTTCATAATACTCTTAATCTCTACACTCTTATTAATACTGGTTCATTTGCTCTTAATACTGAGATTGCAGGGGGAAGATATTTTTGCAGATGTGGGTTTGTTCCCTGGGCTTAGTGTTTTGCTTCTAATGGCACCTGTACAATATCATACAAGATATGGTGGGCAGAGTGACCCTCAGTAAACCAACTGGAAGGAAGGACCCACCAAAGAACAACCCAACAACAATCAAAACCCCATTACAACCAGGGACCCAACATAAACAGCATCCCAAGATCAGCAGCTTAAGGAGATCAAGGAGACTGAACCACTGAATCTCACAGGTCTCCTACCATAGAAGTTCACAACACAAACTCAGGGAGTCAGAACAGATCAATTTAGGAAGCAGACGCAAACAAGAAGAGTCTCCCCATAAAATGAGAAGACAAAGAAACCCCAAATGAAAGAAAGCAGGAATCCCTGGAAAGAATGGTGAATGAAACAGAGGCAACCCAACTGGCAGATATTGAATTCAAAGCAATGGTTTTTTGAATCCAAAAACTACAGGGAAACTACAATGAACTAACTGCAAGGTACATCAGCATGAAAAAGGAAACAGAAACTATCAACAACTGCCAGGAGGAAGTGAAGAATACAATTTCTGAATTGAAGAAGACAGCAGAAGGAATCAAAAGCAGGCTAGATGAAGCACAGGATTGAGTCAGAGAGCTGGACCAAGGTAGAAAAAAACTCCCAGAAAGAACAAGAAAAGGAAAAAAGACTCATAAAGAATGAAAAGGTGTTAAGGGAACTGCAGGACAACATGAAATGGAATAATAGTCATATAACAGGGATACCAGATGAAGAAGAACAAGAACCTGTTTGAAAAAGAAATGATGGAAAACTTCCCCAATTTGAGGAGACAAAAAGTCACACAGACCCAGGAAGCACAGAGGGTCCCAATCAAGAGGAACCCAAAGAGGCCCACTTTAAGACATATTACAGTTAAAATGGCAAAATTGCAAGACAAAGAGAGAATCTTAAAGGCAACAAGAAAGAAACAGGAAATAACATACAGGGGAGCCCCAATAAGGCTAGCAGATGACTTCCCAATGGAAATGCTCCAGGCCAGAAGGGAATGGCAAGAAATATTCCAAGTAATGAAAACCAAGGGCCTGCAACCAAGACTATTCTATTCAACCAGGTTCTCAATTTAAAATGGCAGGCCAAATAGGGAGTTTCCCAAACAAAAGAAGGCTCAAAGAATACAACTCCACCAAACTAGCTCTGCAAGGTATGCTAAAGGGCCTGCTTTAAGAAGATGAAGAAAAAAAGGAAGAGACAGAGGGACACAGGTACAAAGGGGTAAAATGGCAATGAATAAGTACCTATCAAAAATAACCTTAAACATAGATGGAATAAATGCTCCGATCAAAAGACATAGAGTAGCTGAATGCATAGAAATCATGACCCACACATATGCTGCCTACAAGAGACACACCTCGGAACAAAAGACCCACAGACCGAAAGTGAAAAAAAATATTCCAAGCAAATGGACAAGAAAAAAAAAAAGCCGGGGTAGCAACACTCATATGAGACAAAATAGACTTGAAAACAAAGGCCATAAAAAGAGACCCAGAAGGTCACTTCATAATACTCAAGGGAAGAATCCATCATGAAGACATAAACATTGTAAATATATATGCACCCAACATAGGAACACCCAAATTCATAAAGAAAATCTTGGAGGACTTCAAGTAAGATATTGACAGCAACACAATTATAAGTAGGGGATTTTAACACCCCACTGTCAAAAATGGATAGCTCTTCCAAATGGATAAATCAACAAAGATATTGTGGCATTGAACAATGCCCTAGATCAAATGGACTTAACTGATATATATATATATATATATATATATATATATATATATATATCAGTTATATATATAGAACCTTTCATCCCAAAGAAGCAAAATACACATTGCTTTCAAATGCACATGGAACATTTTCAAAGATAGATCACATGATAGGACATTAAACAAGCCTCAACAAATTGAAGAATACTGAAATCATATCAACCATTTTCTTGTACCACAAGGGCTTGAAACTAGATACCAACCTCAAGGAAAATCTCAAAAACACTCAAATTCATGGAGATTGAATAGCATGTTATTAAAAAATGAATGGGTTAAGAATGAGATCAAGGCAGGAATCAAAAAGTTTCTGGAAACAAATGAAAATGAACTCAAAACCACTCAAAACTTATGGGACACAGCAAAGACAGTCTTGAGAGGGGAAGTTCTTAGTGATACAGGCTTACCTAAAAAAGATAAAAACATTTCAAATAAACAGCCTATTCCTAAATCTACAATAACTGGAGGAACAACAACAAAGATAGCCTAGAGCAAGTAGAAGGAAGGAAATAACCAAGATCAGAGCAGAATTAAAGTACATGGAGACTAAAGGCACAATTCTAAGGACCAATAAATACAGGAGGTGGTTCTTTGAAAAGATAAACAAAATTGAAAAGCCTTTAAACAGACTCATCAAGGAAAAAAAGAAGGCCCAAATAAACAAACTCAGACATGAAAGAGGAGAAATTATAACAGAAATACAAAGGATTGTAAAAAATTACTATGAAGAACTCTATGCCAAGAAATTTGAAAACCTAGATGAAATGCACAAATTTCTAGAAAAATATAATCTTCCAAAACTCAATGAAGAAGAAGCAGAAAGCCTGAACAGACCAATAACAGCTGATGAAATCAAAGCAGTAATCAAAAAACTCCTGGCACACAAAAACCCTAGACTGGGTGGTTTCACAGGAGAATTCTATGAAGCATTTAAGGAAGAGATAACCCCTACCCTTCACAGATTATTGCAAAAAATCCAAGAAAATGGAATACTCCCAAACTCTTTTTATGTAGCCAGCATCATCCTAATCACAAAACCAGATAAAGACACAACAAAGAAAGAAAACTACATGCAATATCACTGATGAACATAGACACAAAATCTTAAACAAAATATTGGTAAACCACATCCAGCAATACATTAAAAAGATCATACACCATGATCAACTGGGGTTCAGCCCAGGGATGCAAGGATGGAACAACATTCACAAATCAATAAATGTAATACATCACATAAACAAAAAGAAAGACAAAAATCACATGAACATATCAATAGATGCAGGAAAAGCATTTGATAAGGTGCAGCACCCATTTATCACAAAAACACTCAGCAAAGTGGAAATAGAGGGAGCATTCCTCAACATAATAAAAGCCATTATGAGAGACCTATAGCCAAGATTGTACTCAGTGGGCAAAAACTAAAAGCTTTCCCATTGAGATCAGGAACAAGACAAGGATGTCCGCTTTTACCACTTCTGTTCAAGATGGTATTGGGAGTCCTAGCCAGAGCAATCAGACAAGAAAAAGAAATAAAAGGCATTCAAATTGGAAAGGAGGAAGCAAAACTGTCATTGTTTGCAGATGACATGATAGTGTACACAGAAAATCCAATAGGCTCCACCAAAGAACTACTTGAGTTAATAAGTGAATTTGGCAGAACAGTGGGATGCAAAGTTAAGATTCAGAAATCAAAGGCATTTTCTGTACACAACAATGAAATATCAGAAACAGAAATCAGGAAAAAAAATCCCATTTGCTACAGCAACATGAAAAATAAAGTACCTAGGAATAAACCTAATCAAGGAGGTAAAGGCCCTGTACTCAGAAAACTACGAACACTAAAGAAAGAAATTAAAGAAGACACAAATAAAAGCATGTACCATGTTCATGGACTAGAAGAATGAACATCATCAAAATGTTCATACTATCCAAAGCAATTTATAGATTCAATGCAATTTCTTTTTTAAAAAAATATTTTATTTATTTATTTTTAGAGAGGGAAGGGAGGGAGAGAGAGAGAGAGAGAGAAACATCAGTGTGCAGTTGCTGGGGGTTATGGCCTGCAACCCAGGCATGTACCCTGGCTGGGAATCGAACCTGGGACACTTTGGTTCCCAGCCCATGCTCAATCCACTGAGCTATGCCAGCCAGGGCTTGCAATTTCTATCAAAGTACCAAAGACATATTTCACAAATATAAAACAAACATTTCAAAAACATATATGGAATTATTGCCTTTTTAATATCTTCATAAAGTCCTGTAGTTTTCTTGACTTTTTCTTGACTTGTTTCTTACTATTATAGGTGAGTTTTTTTCCATTATATTTTCTGAGATTAATGATATAGAAAAAATGACTATTCTCATAGGATTCTCTTGAATTTTTTTTAGGGAGACAAATGTATCATCTGTAAACAATAATTTTCTTTCTTTTTTTGGCATATAAATTTTATCACTTTTTCTTCTCTCATAATGCCTAGTTCTCCAAGGAAAATATTAAATAACAATGGTTATTATAACCTAACTATAGTATATCACTGACTTTTAATTAAAATTTAAATTTATTATTACATGAGCAAAGTATGCTTTGAGGCCAAATTTGCCAAATTTTGTTTTTAATGAGGGATAAATGTTTAATTGTATTAAACTCCTTTTTATCATCTATTTTGATATTATTAGGGTATTTCTTCTTTAATTTGTTGATGTGGTAAGTTATTTTAATAAATTTTTCTAATACTGAGCCATCTCTAAATTTTTAGAATAAAAATTATCTGCTTAGAGTGCATGGATCTTTTAATATTTTGCTATTATTCTCCTATGAATGAAAAAGGGGTTGTGTAATAGAACTGACAAGTTTAGTCAGTTCCTAACTGGGCAGGTCATGGTGAGTGGTTACCACCCACCCAAGCATATATCTTTTGTAGTAAAATCTTTGCTTTAAGTAAGCCTGTCCATTGTTCTTGTACATCTGTGTTTTTCTTTAAAGATTATTTTATTTATTCTAAGAGAGGAAGGGAAGGAGAAAGAGAGTGAGGGAAACTTCAGCATGTGGTTGCCTTTCATGTGCCCCTTACTGGGGACCTAGCCTGAAACTCAGGCCTGTGCCCTGACAGGGAATCAAACCAGCAACCCCTTGTTTCACAGGCCAGCACCCAATCCACTGAGACACACGAGCCAGGGAATGTTCTTGTGCATCTTTGCTAACATACTTTGAAATGCCAGAGTAATCCTCTTGTCACACTCCTTAAAGGTATAATCACCCTCAAGGCAACACAAAATTTTGTTGCTTATCCTGTAATCCAGTCACCACTTTCATTTAATCTTCCTTACCTTCCTTCCTTGAGTCCAAATGTAGAAAAGAAACTTCAAAGTATTCCTAGAAGCAATTTTGTCAGTCTGTTGAGATCTTGCTTCTATTCTATTTAGCTCAAATAAAATCTGATAAAGTCTTATAAAATTTTTCTACAGTTTTGAACGTTCTTACATATTTATGCTGTTTTCTCAAATTGTGGTGTCATTTTTATTGCACTTTTATAAAATGAGTTGGCAAGAACTCCATATTCTCTCCATGCTCTTAAAGAGATTAAAAATGAAAAAATTATTTGCTCCTTGAATATTTGATAGAACTTACCCAGAAAATATTTTGGTTGTGGTGGCATTTTGGGGATAATCCTTTAATTTTTTTGCAAAGTCTTTCCTGAATTAATTGGTTTTCCACCTCTCCTTTGGTAAATTTTGGAATTTTTATTTTTGTGAAAACTCCATAATTTCTTAGAATATTCAAATTAATTATTATAGAATTGTATCTGATGTTTTCTTACTTTGAAAACTGTCTTTTTGACTTCTGGCCAAGATGGAGATATAGGTGGATACACTTTTCCTCCTCACACAACCAAAAGAAGGACAAAAAATTTAAAAACAAAAAATAATCAGAACTTCCAGAAAATCAAACTGTATGGAAGTCCAACAACCAAGAAGTTAAAGAAGAAATATTTATCCAGATCAGTAGGAGGGGCAGAGATGGGCAGCTGGGGTGGAGAGGACTCGTGGCAAGGAGGCAGCTGGAATCCCACAGTGGACAAGGTGGCAGCTGGAAGACTGGGCAGTCCTGCATTTGCATGCAGATAAACCAAGAGGAACAGCTGGGGAGCAAGACAGACCGCACAGCCCAGAGTTCCAGCACAGGAAGTGAAAGCCTCAAAACTTCTAACTGAAAAACACTGTGGGGGTTGAGGCAGCAGGAGAAACTCCCACCCACACAGGAGACTTCATTGTAGAGACCCACAGGGCCCTAGAACATACACAACCCACCCACCCTGGCATCAGCACCAGAAGGGCCCAATTTGCTCGTGGGTAGCAGGGGTAGTGATTGAAACCTGGCTGAGAGCTCAGTAAGCAGCATTCTTCCCTCTCAGACCCCTCCCCCACATACAGCACAACAACACAGCCACCTGGGTTGCCCTGCCCTGGCAAATATCTAAGGCTCTGCCCCTTACTATGTAACAGGTGCACCAAGACAAAAAAATATGGCCCAAATGAAAGAACAGATCAAAGCTTCAGAGAAAATACAACTCAACAATGAAGCAATAGCCAACCTATCAGATGCACAGTTCAAAACACTGGTAATCAGAATGCTCACAGAATTGGTTGACTATAGTCACAAAATAGAGGAAAGACTATGAAAAGTGAAATAAAGGAAAGTGTACAGAGAACCAACAGTGAAGGGAAGGCCACCAGGACTCAAATCAATGATTTGGAGCTGAAGGAAGAAATAAACATTCAACCAGAACAGAATGAAGAAACAAGAATTTAAAAAAATGTGGAGAGGCTTAGGAACCTCTGGGACAACTTTAAGCATTCCAACATCTAAATCATGGGGGTGCCAGAAGGAGAAGAAGAAGAACAAGAAATTGAAAACTTATTTGAAGAAATAATGGAGGAGAACTTCTCCAATCTGGTGAAGGAAATAGACTTTCAGGAAGTCCAGGAAGTTCAGAGAGTCCCAAAGAAGTTGGACCCAAGGAAGCACACACCAAGGCACATCATCATGAAGTTACTCAAGATTAAAGATAAGGGGAGAATCTTAAAAGCAGCAACAGAAAAGGAGAAAGTTACCTACAAAGGAGTTCCTATAAGACTATCAGCTGATTTCTCAAAAGAAGCCTTGCAGGCACGAAGGGGCTGGAAAGAGTATTTGCAGTCATGAAAGGCAAGGATCTAGATCCAAGATGACTCTATCCAGCAAAGCTATAATTTAGAATGGAAAGGTAGATAAAGTGCTTCCCACAAAAGGTCAAGTTAAAGAAGTTTTTCATCACCAAGCCCTTATTATTTTTTGAAATGTTAAAGGGCCTTATCTAAGACAAAGATAAAATATAAACATTAAAATGACAACAAACTCACAACTATCAACAACCAAACCTAAAACAAAAAGAAACAAAAAAATGAACTAAGCAAACAACTAAAACAGGAGCAGATTCACAGAAATAGAGATCACATGGAGGGTGACCAGCAGGGAGGGGGAGGGGAAAGAATGGGGGAAATGGTACAGGGAATAAGAAGCATAAATGGTAGTTATAAAATAGACGGGGGTGGGGGGGGAAATGTTAAGAATAGTTTGGGAAATGGAGAAGCCAAAGAACTGGTATATACGTCCCATGAACATGAACTGAAGTGGGGGAATGCTGGTGGGAGAGGGGTGCCAGGCAAAGGGGAATAAAAAGGAGAAAAAAAATAGGACAACTGTAATAGCATAATCAATAAAATATATTAAATTTTTTAAAAAGATAAATGAAACCAATAAAATTTTTAGTCTTTTTCTTGAGGATTCAATCAGCCAAATTGAGAATGTAGAAATTTCAAGGGACATATAACTTCATTTCTCTTTCAATTTTTTTTTTAATTTTAGCCCTGGCTGGTGTAGCTAGGTGGATTGAGTGCAGGCCTGCAAACCAAACAGTCTCAGGGTTGATTCCCAATTAGGGCACATGCCTGGGTTGTGGGCCTGGTCTCCAGTAGGGGGCGCAAGAAAGGCAACCACACATTGATGTTTCTCTCCCTGTCTTTCTCCTTTCCTTCTCCTCTGTCTAAAAATAAATAAATTTTAAAAATCTTTAAAAAAATTTTTTAATGTTTATTTCAAACTTTATTTATTTTTAGAGAAAGGAGAAGGGAGGGAGAAAAAGGGAGAGAAACATTAATTGGTTGCCTCTCACACGCTCCTAACCAGGGACCTGGCCCACAACCCAGGTATGTGTCCTGACTGGGAATTGAACCCACGACGATTCAGTTTCTGGGACAATGCCCAACCCATTGAGCCACATCAGTCAGAGCTAACTGCATTTCTTCGAGAAACAAATGGCATGTGGGGAAAAGTGATGGAAATGCTGTTTTAGGCTCAAAAGACTCAAGCAATGTATTAACTAAATGCAATGTATAAACTTTGTTTGGACATAGATTTTAATAAATAAAACAGTTGTTCAAAGACTTTGAGACTATCAGAGAAAGTTGAACACAGACTAGGTATTAGGTGATATTGAGACATTATTGTTAATTTGTTTGGTATAATAATATTACGGTTAAGACATACATTTTTTAAGATTTTATTTATTTATTTTTAGAGAGGGAAGGGAGGGAGAGAGAGAGAGAGAGAGAGAGAGACATCAATGTGTGGTTGCTGGGGGTTCTGGCCTGCAACCCAGGAATGTACCCTGGCTGGGAATCGAACCTGGGACACTTTGGTTCCCAGCCCGCGCTCAATCCACTGAGCTATGCCAGCCAGGGCTAAGACATACATTTTTAAGTCCTAATTTGTTAGTGATATATATACTGAAGAATTTATGAGTAAAATACTATATTGTATGCATTCTCCTAAAATACTCCAAAGGAAAAATGAAGTAAGGAGTCAAGAGAGAAAGACAAAGAGAGAAATAAATAACAAGAATGCCAGAAAGTTGGGAATTTTTGAAGGTGATTGATGCATGGGGGTATGGGGGAAAGAGGCCATTGTAATATTTAAAATATTTGAAATGTCTAGAAGTTTTTCTTCTATTTATGGGTTATCCCTTTTCTCATTTTGAATATTATGTTTTCTTCATTTCCTCTACTAAAGATACTTTTTGTTATAACTTTAGAGAACTTTAAAATATATTTACTAATTATTCTGCTTTAAAAGAAAGTAACATAAGATTTTATCTAAAAAATAATCATTTTGTATTTTTTAGGTTAATTTTATTGTTCTTTGCACAGCTTCTTGAATTATATAGTTAGTTCTCTTATTCATTTATTTTCTTTTCTGGTTAAAAATGAAAACATTTAAACTATGAATTTTCCTTAAATATAGCTTCAATGTATACTATACAGAATATTGTACATACATATGATGGACTATTGTTCAATATTTATTTTACTATATTTCTCATGTGCCTTTCTAAACTGCAGAATCTGAAAAGCTAAAAACTGCAGTTCCCAGATTTCCTAGCAGATAGGGTTTTGAAGATTTAGATTTGGACAATCAGATGTATCCATGCAAGTTTTGGAAAGCAAAAGAAAGGAGGAGCTCATGCTGCTTCTGCTGGCAGGTACAGTTCTAAACAATTAATTTCCCTGCAGCTGAGTAAGCGGAGGTCCCCGGGTCAACCACTAGTTTTGTGGATGTCATAAAGCAAGCACCAGGCACCATTTTACTCATGCAGATTAGAGCAGAGGCTACACGCGTTTGGAGCCTGTGTGCTTTTGGAACCAGCAACAGTAGTGCCGGTTTCCTGTTTATGGTAGCATCCTTATCAGAACAGCATTGTTCTGTAGCAGTGGGTTTCTGATGTGGAAGACAACAGCAGCTGCTTTGGTAACACCATTTGAAGTGTGGCTCTCAGAGTCATTTCTGAAAGCTCAAACTAGCATCTGGTCTTCAGCATATTCTCAATATTGTCCACAAGTCATTTAATTTCCTATCATAATCTTCCTACACTGGCCACAATGAATTCTGTTTTCTGTAACTGAATTTTGACTAATATAATGAAATTAGCAGTGTGGTTCTATACTACTTACAATAAAGGATTGGTTACATTTAACAGACCCAAAAGAGTAGTGGTTTAAAAAAATTAGAATTGTTTTTCTCTCTAATATGAATGTCTGAGTCAGTATGGTGTTCTGCTCTGCAAAGATTAAGTCCTTTCTATATTTTTGCTCTGATTTCCCTGGGCTATTACAAATGTCCATATGGTCTAAAATAGCTCACCACCATATCTGTATTACATCCAGAGAGAAGGATATTTCCTTGGCATAGTTGGCAGGACTCCAGAGATGTCCACGCAGGACCACCCTGCAAACCTAGGTACCAGCAAGGGTGCATTGCATCCCAGTGGCTTTTCACCTTGATTTTGGTGAACTGGGGTGAATTTTCCCTCAGACTCTAGACCTTTCTGCCTTAGGTAGCAGACCTGACTTCATCTGAGCTATTCTTAGAAAATTCCTGAGGTGAATAAGGGTTGAGATAACTCAGGCAAAGAAAAAAAATGCATAACTGCTTTTATTTTGGCTTTTTATTGGTCTGCATACTAGGAGTTGGAACAAAATCTTTGCTGGTTATATGAGAGACTGAATTCCCTTACCTCTGAAAGAGAAAGAGCACTTACTTCCTGTGGATGAAAAAAAAACTGATGCTGTAAGAAATCTAATCAAAAGTAACTCATAGAGTAATCTGATCAGAAATTCCTAACTGGGCAGTCATGGTGGGTAATCACGTCTCAGACACATAACTTCTTTAGTAAAAGGTTTACCTTTGTTTTAAAAAAAGCCCTATCCATTGTTTCTGTGCATCTAGGTTAACATACCTTTGAAATTCCCCTTCTGCAAACTCCTAGGAAGCTTAACCACTCTCACAAGGGCACATAATGTTGTTAACTATGCTGTAATCCAGTCCTTACCTTGCTTTCTTCCACCTTAACATAATCTTTCTTATATTTCTTTTTTAATTCCAAATGTATAAAAGCAACTGCAAAATTATTATTCCCTGGAGCATTTAAGATCTTTTTTCCTGGCATATGTTGTCTTTTTTATTCAAATAAACTCTACAGGTTTAGACAACTCTTACATCAATGTTCCACAATGTGAATAGCCAATTGGGCAATGATATTTCTTGCAGATCTCTGAATCCAGAGTGCCAGAGATGGGCACCACTAGGTGTCCAGTGCAGTAATGCAACTAATCCCAGAGAAGTCAGTAGAAGCCCTAGGGAGAGTTCTTTGTGAGGGCAAGGTGCCCTGGAATAGGTTCACCCTGAGAGATGGGCCTGTGCCTTGAAAAGTGTTGCGGTTCCAAGAGCATACCAAAGGCTCTCCCTGGCCCTTGTTCAGGTATACTTAGTGACTAAGATTCTTTGTGGGGTTGTCTGAGAAAAATTTCCTCTAGCGTGAGAAGTGGTTCTATAGGGATATTAACCACATTTGGCTCATATGAAAACTTGTATGTTTTACAAGGCCGGTTTCCCCTAGAAGATTGTTCTGACTCTACAGATCTCAAAAAAAAAAAAAAAAGCAACTAAAATTAACATGGGAAATTGTGCTTCCGAGGCTGACAAGCCCCATGACAGTAAGCCTCCCTTTAATGCAGGAAGATGGCTAAAATGGAAATCTTTTGATACGTCTAAATTAATACTTTGCTGTTACAATTTTTAAAAGATGGCTATACCAAAAGCTTGGGGGTTTGATATGGTCAGGGCACATACCCACGTTGAGTGTTCAGTCCTCGGTCAGAGTGTGTGTGGGAGGCAAGCAGTCAATGTTTCTTTCTCATATCACTCTTTCTTACTCTCCCTCTCTCTCTCCAACCCCCTCTAAATTCAATAAACATTTTAAAAATTAAAAAGAAAAGACAGCTATAAAATTAGGTAGAATGAATTAAAAACATTTAATTGGTCTTTCCAAGCTTCAAAAAGAGGATTTAGATAAATGGATTAACCTATGATACAATTTAGGTGTCAAAACAATTCTTTGAGTTATTAAAAATGGCAGTTCTTATCCAGAAAAGTATATTTTTGAACTTGACTAGTCAGGCAGATATAAACTATAAATGCCTCCAAAAGAAAATTTGAATCCGATTGTTCTTTTATAAATAAGTGAATTGTTCAAATGTATATAAGGTCTCTGTTTGTGTCTATGTATGTCTATATAACATGTATGTTGTAAGTGTGAGTAATTTTCTATTTCTTGATGGTATTGTTAAAAAAATTTAAAGGCAGGCTCTTATAAGGATTGATTACTCTAAAATTCCCAGAAATATAGAAACTAACCCAAATGTTTTTCAAGTTCATATGATCTAAGGTTAATCTTTAGTAAATAAAAGTTAGTTTGAGTTTCTTTCAGTAGAACAGACATGTCTTTTGGTTGATATTAAATATACTATATTTTACCCAGGTTTTACAAAAATAAGTCCATGTTAATAATTAACTTTGATGTCTATGAAACATATTTCTACAGGTTATGAAATGACTTCATAATGAGTTTGCCAAGCTAAAGCATGCTAATTGCTTACCTCTTTATTTTCACTAGAAATTGAGGTTTTTAAGGGTTAACAACTCTATGTAGGAATAACTTTGATGTGTTCTGCAGTGTTCGAGAAGGGTGCCTGGAACATCTCAAAGGATTTTTTTTATATTTAAATGAATGGGAATCATTGAAAATAAGTGATGAACAAATTTCAAGGGTATATGGTAGGGTAAAAAATGGTTGTAAATTAGACAAATAGTGGGGTCTATGGGAACCCAAGATATCCCTGGGGTTCATCCAGGCTCCCTGGCAAACTCCATTTTTTGGTTTTTGTATTCTTTCATTCATCATAGTGCATTTAAGTTTGAATTACATGGATGAAGGGATTTATAAGCTGACATATTGAAAGGAGATATCTTACACTATTGCTATGGTTTGATAAAGTCACTTCAAGAAAATACCAAATCCATAATGGCTTCTTTTCACAGCAAGACCCCAAAGAGACAGACTTTGGGCATCAGTGTCTGTCACCTGAAGATTCTGTTTATTGGAAAGGACATTGAATAAAATCATTCTCCATCCCTGGCTGGTGTGGCTCAGTGGTTGAGTGCTGGCCTGCAAATCAAAGGGTTCCTGGTTTGATTCCTGATCTAGGGAACATGCCTAGTCAGGTCCCCAGTAGGCCAGGTCCCCAGTAGGGGAACCTAGAGCCTGGGTTTATATGTTTTGATTGTCCTAGAATGAGAGTTCATGTAATGGCCATAATTTCAGTCTTTTGGGCTGAGGTCAAGGGTGGAAGGGGTTGTGCCTCAATGGTGTCATAACATCCCACCTTTCACTGCATGTTCTGTACAAAGCTGCTTCCATCAGGGTTTCCTAAGGTTTGGTCTAGCAAGTCATTCCTGCTGGAATATGTAAAATTAATCATCTATAAGCAGGAATGGGTCAAGTCTGGAGATGATTCTGAAAACATTAAGGAGGCTGGATTTAAGGTATTACAGGTTTTTATAGTTACTTCAGGATTGTCCAGGAGAAGGGCCTGATATCCAGTCAATCTATTTCCTATAAGCAAGAGATGTGCCCTCATCTCTAATATTCTGTGTAACTGACATGGGGTTAAGACTTCTAACTTCTGCCTGAGAGTTAACTTAGCACCTTCTTTAGTAAACATGGCTGTGGCTGCAACTGCTCTTAGACACGAAGACCACCAGTTGCTACATTGTCATGCTTTCAGAAAAATATGCAACTGGTGAAGGCTCATTTCCTAGTCATTGGACTAATACCCACTAGGCCATTTCTTGCTTCTCTGCTATGTATACGAAAGAGAAAGGTTTGTTTAAATCAGGGGTGCCTGGGGCCAGGGCCTTGACTAGGGCCTGCTTGATTTTATTAAAAGCCTGATCATCTTCTTTCCCCCATATAATGGGTTCAGTGTCTGGTCCCTTAATAGCCTTGTGTTTTGCAATTAGTCCAAAGCTTAGCATACAAATTCTGCAAAATCCATCCATTCGTAAGAAAGAGCAAAGTTGTTGTTTGGTGGCAGGTGGTGGTTAGTTCAGTGATGCCTTTTATTCTTTCTTGTGACAGTTGTCTAGATCCTAGGGTTAGGATTTACCTTAAATAGTTTGTTTTTATCTGGTGGTAATTTGGTCCTTTTTCTCACAGAATCGATACCACTATTCCCCAAGTTCAGAGTTTGGATAATGTTCCAATCTGAGGCTTCCTTTGAGGAGTTGCAGACTAGGATATTATGTACATGTTGTAAGATGGTTCCCTCTTGTAATTTCAATTCCCTTAGATCTTTTTCTAATGCTCCTGAAAACAGATAAGTGCTATCTTTAAACTTTTGTGGTACTACCATCCAGGTATATTGCTGATGGATCATTGTTTTGGGGTCCGTCCCCTCAAATGCAAACAACTATTGGGAATCTGGGTGGACAGGGATGCAAAAGAGGGCATTTTTTAAGTTTAAAACTGAGTATAGTCCCATATTTAGGTGACTATGGTGTAAAGGTTGGCTACAAGAGGACATAGGGGAACAACAGCTTTGTTAACTAGTCTTAATTCCTGGACCAATTTGTGCTCCCCTATTGGCTTAACAATTGGGAGAATTGGAATATTGCAGGGGGATTGACAGGGTACTCGTAGTCCATGTTAAAAATTTCTCTGTGATGGGCTGCAACCCCTCTCTGGCCTCCTACTTGATGGGATATTGTTTCCTATAACGATAGGCTGTCCCAGGCTTTAGGCAAATTTGATCTGGTTGGGAAGTCTTGGCTTTTACTGGAACTCCAGAATCCCACACTAGGGGACCTAATTTTTGTAAATTTTTTTCTGGGATGCCATTTTCTAATTTACTGTCATTGGCTAACATAATTTTTAAAATCTTAACTGGGACCTCCTGAAACTTCAAAATGGCCCCTTATCTGGCCAAAAGTTCTCATCCCAGCAATGGGATGGGACATTGTGAAATAATTAGAATAGAATTTTTAAAAATTTGGCTTGCAAATTAATAGGTTACAGGGGGGTGTATAAAAACAAGTTCAAGATTTTCCTTCAACCCCATAATATTAATTGATTCAGAGGAGAGAGGTCCAGTGTAAGAATTGAGGACAGAGTAAGTAGCCCTAGTATCAGTAAAAAAATTAATTTTCTTTCCTGCCATATCAAGGGTCACCAGGGTTCCTTGGTAGAGAACAAGATGCTAGTGTAGGCTGGAGCCAACTGGCACCTTCAGTCCTCAAGTGGTGCCATGGCCTTAGGTGATGACCCCTTTCCACTATACCTTCCAGTGCCAGGGATCAGCATTTGTACCTTTGCACATGGGACATAGCTCTGGGGTTGGCCTAGTGCAATCCCTTGCCCAGTGTCCAGGGCATTTGTACTTAGAGTGTGTTTGATCTTTTTGCCCTTGGCATTTTTGTGGCTTTCTGCATTACACTGAGGCAGCTGTGCATCGACAATTGTGCTGCTAAGAGCAAGCAGTATTAGCTTGGCCTGCTTTTCCCACTCTTTTCCTGCAAATCACAATTGTTAAAGACTGAGAAGACAGTATCTATCAGCTGGGCCATAGGTGTTTGTGGGCCCATTTGTAATTTCTGAAGATTTCTGTGAATATCAGGGGCTGGCTGGCTGGCTGATAAAGTGTTGTCCCATTAATATTAATACTTGGCCCTCCAGAGAGGATGGATCTAGATTAATGTATTTCTGGAGTGCCTCCGTTAGTCAGTTATAGAAGAAAGCGGGGTTCTCCATCTTTCCCTGTGTTATTTCTCTGATTTTATCATAATTAACTGTTTTTTATACAGTTTTTTTCCCAGCCAATAAGTACTGCATCATGGTATTTTTACTTTTTCCCCTCCCACTGTATTATAGTCCCATTCAGGGTCCTGATCTGGGACTGCCTGAGCTGCAGATCCTACATCATTGGGGTTCTGAGCATGTAATTTGTCTGCATGTTTGCAGGCCTCTTCCCAAATTTGTTGCTTTTCTTGTGGAGAGGAACAGGTGGTCAGGATTATATAAAGGTCTCTCCAGGACATACCAAATGCAAGGATTAAGGTTTAAAAGTTACTAATGAAGCATGAGGGATCCTCAGAGAAGTTTCCTAGTCTATCTTTGCACTGCTGCAGGTATGTCATTGAAAAGTGTGCATATACCTGAATAGGGTTTCTGTAGCTGCTACTTCCCTCAGAGGCAGGAGGACAGGAGTGGTGGGGAGATGTGAGGCTCTGCTCCGGGTATGCTCCACTGGAGTAGGTTTCTTTTCAGCTGATAATTTGGAATATATTGGAGAGTATGGTGGAAGAGAGGTTAATTCCTCTGAGGTGGAAGCAGAGGCTTCAGGATTTTAGGGCCTACTTGGTTCCTCCTGAGAAACAGATGGGGAACTTAGAAGGGGGTCGTTGTTGACCCCTAGTGGGGCTGCCTCTCTTGGCCTGAAACAAAGGGCTGGACTGCAACATAGAGCCATGAAGTTTTGATCATAGGGAACCTTTGACCATTTGCCTAATTTTCTATAAAACAGGTCTAACTGGAATATGTTGTGGCTGTTGCTTCCATTTTCAGGCCAAACTTCCACATCTTCTAGTTTATACTGAAGCCAAGCTATATTTCAAAAGAAAGTTAACCTCTTTTTCTTGAGATTTTCAGGGTCAAGTTTTTCCCGATTTCTAAGAATATATCCCAATGGAGATCCTGAGGGGATAGAGGGTATATTACCCATGTTGTCTGAGGTTTACCTAGGGAAAAGAAAAAGAGAGTGGAATTCCCTGGCTCCCTAGAGGTTTCCCCCTTCATTTGCCTAAGGAGTACTCTAGTGGGTACAGGGCATCCTCCATTATCCCACCATTCTAAACTATCAAAGGTCTCTGGCAATACAAAGGCTTGGGTGTGCTGGAGGGCAGAAAACTACAGTTGCCATAGACAAATTTTACTCTCTTTCCTGGTATCTAATTTAGAGGCTTCAGTTAAATTGGACACGGCCTGTTTCACAAAGAGCTCAGGTAAGTTGGACTCCTGCAACAAGTTGTAGGGAGGAAACTGTACTAGTCATTTGAAACATTTCCTGAAAGGACTGGAAACTAAAAGAAAAACTGTTCAATCCAGTCAGATTATTCCTGAGTATGAGAAAAGAATCCTCCAATTATGTGGGCCAGGGTCTCTCCTGTTCCAAGAATCTACAAGATTAAAACATAAAAGATGTTTAAAGAGGAGAGGTATGCCCCTCTCTGTAAAGTCACAGAAGGGGATAGTGATGAACTCACACTAGTTTCCTCTTCTCTTTGTGGGTGTAGAGGGGGCAGAGCATTCTAGTTTTTTAAAAAACCTACCTCATCTGCTCTAGGGTAGTACTGATTGAAAGGGTCCACTGGCCTCAACCTACATTCAACACTAGAGCAAATGCAGCAAGCATTGTGGTTGTAAAAAAGACAGACAGGGAAGACGTGCAAGTAGAGAAGCCAAAATTCATCAAGTGAAGCACGTTTTAGGAGGGTCATGGTTGGTTTGCAAATGAGGCTGACAGTACAAGAGGACATAGTGAAGAAAGGAGGTGCACCCAGCAACCCTTTTCAAGAGTTACAATAGTCTTAAATGGAGAGCCACACGGAAGGGAATGATGTTATATTTTACAGCGTGCCTCATTGTGTGGATATTGTCTTATGCCTGACAGGTGACCTAGTGCCTTCTTTCCCTGATCCACAAACAGGTAATCCTCACATGGGTGTCTTTTAAGCAGTGAGCACCATTTTGGTTCTTAACTACCCAACCCATGCCTGCACAAAAGTGGAAAACTTTCTTCAAGGAGCCAGGGTATCCCAAGGCATCAGAAAAATGGAACAGAAAGGAGACAGAACAAAAATCTCCAACCACTGGGGCAGTGAGGAGTTATCTTACTGCTTTGCCATTTCCAAAAAAGACTTCTTGGCTGGCTCACCAAATTGCTACAGATGGAGATGGGATTCAGACTCTTGGTGGTCACAAAGAATTGAATGGACTGCACAAAGATAAGCAAAGAAGAAAAGCAAGTGAGATTTATTAAGCCCAAGATACAGGAGTGGGCCATTTCTGCCCAGAGAATGACCCCTCTCTATTGAAGGGTTACAGCCTTTATAGGGTTTTTACTTAAGCTTCTGCACATGCAATTTCCCACAATCTCCCTTGATTGTCCACTTGGGAAGGAAACCACAATGCTAATTTATTAATGAGCCAAAGATGCAACTGAAATTCTGGAATGCAAGTATGGTTCCTTGCCTGGTATCACAAAGCAATTCTCAGAAATCAAGATGCTGACTGATGACAGATGCAGTGTCTCAGGACTTCCTCATTCCTATTCTACCTCCTGCCTCGCTATGGGCATTTGAGTCTGTGACTCAAGCAATATTCCTTTTCCTTCTGCCAACTGGAATACCTTCAAGGTTGAAGAGTTTACCATTCCCCACTCCAAAGGGAATCAAAGTACTGCTGTGGGCCAGTTTCTTTTCATTTACTTTCCCCATTTTTATTATATGGATTCCTTACATCAGTAATTTGGTTTCTCTCTCTCTGAAATTTCCATACTATATCATCTCTAGCCTAGCCTGTTTATGTCATATCATGTCTTGGGAATGTGAACATAATAAACTAGTACTATTGGGTGGGTGTTTTAAATAATTTGTGACTAATCTTTGTGGCACCTTACTCAATCTCAGGCATTGTTGACCAACAGTTACAATATTTTCTTAACTATGCTTTGTCAGTAGACAAATGCATTGTTTGTCTACTGATGCATTGTTTCCTATTTTCTTGCAAGTCAATTCTCTAATATTCAAAATCCACAGAAGAAGAATTAAGCTACCATATGATCCAGAAAATCTACTCCTAGAAAGAATGAAAACATTTTTCCATGTAAAAACTTGTATTCATAATATCCAAAAGTGGAAACAATCCAAATGTCAATCAACAAGTGAATGGATAAATAAATGTGGTATATTCATAGAATAGAATATTATTCAGCCATAAAAAAGAATGAAATAATAATACATGCCACATTGTGAATAAAACTTTAAAACATTATGGAAAGTAAAGAAGGCAGTCACAAGGGTCCACATATTATGTGATTACACTTGTAAGAAATGTCCAGAATCTATAGAGACAAAGTGTATATTAATGACTGAATAAGGCTAAGGTAGGAGATGTTTTATAGGTGTAGGGTAATAGCTAAGGGGTCCAAAGTTTCTTTTTGAGGTGATAAAAATATTCTAAAACTGAGTGTGGTGATGGATACACAACTTCATCCAGTATTAATGAATTTACTAAAAAGCTATTGCATTTACAAATTCAAACTGGATAATCCATATGCAAAAGAATTAATCTGGACCCTTACCTTATGCAAAATTATATTAAAATGGCTTAATGATATGAATCTTTAAAACTCTTAGAAGAAAACATAGGGAAAAGGTTCATTGCAGTGAATTTGGCAATGATTTCTTGGATCTGTCACCAAAAAAAGTCAATAAAGTAAAAATATATAAATTATTGTACATCAAAATTTAACACCTTTGTACACCATAAGACACAATTAATAGAATGACAAGATTTTGAGAAAATATCTGCAAACCATATATCTTGATAAGGGATTTATACCTAGACTATATAAAGAACCCATGCAGCACAGGCTGGCATAGCTCAGTGGACTGAGCGCGGGCTGCAAACCAAAGTGTCGCAGGTCTGATTCCCAGTCAGGGTACATGCCTGGGTTGCAGGCCATGACCCCCAGCAACCGCACACTGATGTTTCTCTCTCTCTCTCTATCTCCCTCCCTTCTCTCTCTAAAAAAAATAAATAAAATCTTTAAAAAAAAAACAACTTAAAAAAAAAAGAACCCATGCAAATGAAAACAAACAAAAAAACCCCAAATAACCCAATTTAAAAATGGGCAAAGGATTTGAACAGACATTTCTCTAAAAAATATATACAAATGACCAACAAGCATATGAAAAGACATCCAACATCACTATTCAGGGAAGTCCAATTCAAAACTACAATAAGCTATCATTTCATGCACATTAGAAAAGCTGCTGTCAAAAAAAAAGCAGAAAGTAGCAAGTGTTGGTGAAGATGAAAACAAAATTATTGGTGGGACTGTAAAATGGCACAGACACTGTGGAAAACAGTATGGCCATTCTTCAAAATATTAAAAATGGAATTACTGTATTATCCAGTGATAGTACTTCTAGGTGTATATCCAAAAGAACTGAAAGCAAAATCTTAAGTATTTGCACACCCATGTTCATAGAAGCACTATTCATAATACCCAAAAGTGGAAGCAGCACAAATGTCTGTCGATGAATGAACAGATAAACAAATGTGGTATATACATATAAGGAAATGTTATTCAACCATTAAAAGAAGAAAAATTGGATACATGCTTCAACAGTGGTGAACTTTGAGGACATTATGCTAAGTGGAACAAGCCAGTCACAAAAAAACAAACACTGTATTATTCCACTTATATACAATATCTACAGACATCAAGTTCATGAAGACAGAAAGTAGAGTGGTAGTTGCCAGGGTTTGAAAGGAGGAGTGGGGAGCTGTTTAATAGGTGTAATTTCAGTTTTGCAAGATGAAAAAGTTCTGAAAATTGGTTGTACCATGCTATGAATATAGTTATAACTACTGAAAATTACACTTACAATGTATAACATGGTAAATTTTTATATTATATTTATTTTATTTACCACAATTAAAAATAAAATAGAACTTCTGGCCAAGGTGAAGGCATAGGTAGATACACTGTGCCTCCTTGCACAACCAAAATAAGGACAACAACAATTTAGAAACAAAATAACAACCAGAACTGACAGAAAATTGAACTGTATGGAAGTCTGACAACCAAGGAGTTAAATAGACATATTCATCCAGACTGGTAGGAAAGGCGGAGTCAGGCAGCCGGGCAGAGAGGGGTTGAGGCACAAAAAGCAGTGGCACCAGGAGTGTAAGGCATCCTGGGCGCACAAGACCGCAGTGGGCAGACCCTGGGCATGCAGGCAGCAGCTGGCAATAGGCAGACCCAGCGAGGTGGTGATTGTGAAGTGAGGCACTATGCACAAGGCTGCTGGCTGATTGGGCAGTCCCACATTCATGCACAGATAAACCAGGTAAAATTGGGGAGCAAGACAGACAGCACAACCCAGAGTCCCAGAGCCAGGAAATAGAGCCTGTGATTGAAAACACCTGTTGGGGTTGAGGTGCAGGGGGAGACTCTCAGCCTGACAGAAGAGTTCATTGGAGAGAGCCACGGGGTCCTAGAATGTGCACAAGCCCACCCACATGGGAATTAGCACCAGAAAGGCCCAGTTTGCTTGGGTGAAGTGGCAGAAATCCAACAGAAAGCAGAGCAAGCACCACTGTTCCCTCTCAGACCCCACCCCCACATACAGTGTCACAACCCAGCAACTGGGCTGCCCAGCCCTGGGGAACACCTAAGGCTCCACCCTTCAAACTTAACAAGCGTGCCAAGACAAAAAAAAAAAAAAATGGCTCAAATGGAAGAACAATCAAAGCTCCACAGCAAATACAACTAAGTGACCAAGAGATAGCCAACCTATCAGATGCACAGTTCAAAACACTGGTATCCGGATGCTCGAAATTCGTTGACTTTGATCACTAATTAGATGAAAAAATGAAGGCTAGAATAAGTGAAATTAAGAAAAATGCACAGAGACCCAATAGTGATAGGAAGTAAACTGGGACTCAAATCAACGGTGTGGGCCAGAAGGAAGAAACATCCAACCAGAAAAAAAAAATGAACAAGAATTCAAAAAAATGAGGAGAGGCTTAGGAACCTCCAGGACATCTTTAAGTATTCCAACATCCGAATTATAGGGGTCCCAGAAGGAGAAGAGGAAGAGCAACAAGTGGAAAACTGATTTCAACAAATAATAAAGGAGAACTTCCCCAATCTGGCAAAAGAAATAGACTTCTAGGAAGTCCAGGAAGCTCAGAGAGTCCCAAAGAAGTTGGACCCAAGGAGGAACACAACAAGGCACATCATAATTACATTAGCCAAGGTAAAAATGAAGGAGAGAACCCTAGAAGCAGCAAGAGAGAAGGAGACAGTACCCTACAAAGGAGTTCCCATCAGACTGTCAGCTGATTTCTCCAAAGAGACCTTGCAGGCAAGAAGGGGCTGGAAAGAAGTATTCCAAGTTATGAAAGGCAAGGACCTACATCCAAGATTGCCCTATCCAGCAAAGCTTTCATTTAGAATGGAAGGGCAGATAAAGTACTTCTCAGATAAGGTCAAGTTCAAGGAGTTCATCATCACCAAGCCCTTATATTATGAAATGTTCAAGGGACTTGTCTAAGAAAAAGAAGATAAAAATCATGTATAGTAAAATGACAGCAAACTCACAATTATTAACAACCACACCTAAAACAAAAACAAAAACAAACTAAGCAAACAACTAGAACAGGAACAGAACCACTGAAATGGAGATCACATGGAAGATTAGCAACAGGGGAGTGGGAGGAGGAGAGAGGGGGGAAAAGGTACAGAGAATAAGTAGCATAGATGGTAGGTAGAAAATAGATGGGGGAGGGCAAGAATAGTATGGGAAATGTAGAAGCTAAAGAACTTATGACACATGGACATGAACTAAAGTGGGGGAATGTGGGTGGGAGAGGGTGTGCAAGGTGGAGGGGAATTAAGGGGGGATAATAGGACAACTGTAATAGCATAATCAATAAAATATATTAAAAATAAAATAAATAAAATAAAATAAAATAAATAATAAATCCATACACATTGGCCAGAGTTGCGGTGAGTGATTGCCCATTAAATATTGCTTTAAAAAAGAAGAAAGTTCGGGATCTAAGATGCTAGAAGAGTAAATGGAAGCTACACTGCCTCCTCCCAGGACCAAACTGGAATTATAATTAAATAATAGAAAAATTATCCTGAATAACCAACAGAACACTAACTGTACAGAAGCTGGCTCAAGTGCACATAGAATGTTCTCTAGAATAGACACCAATCAAGTCTTCATACATTTAAAAAGATTGAAAACATATCAAGCATGTTCTTTGACCATAAGGCTATGAAATTATATATCGATCACAGGGGAAAAAAACTAAAAAATATATGAAGACATAGAAGCTAAATAACATGATATTAAACAATGAATGGGTCAACAATGAGTACAAGGAAGAAACCAAAAGCCACCTTGAAACAAATGAAAATGAGAACACAACACTGCAAAATCTGTGGGACAATGGGAAAGCAATACTAAGAGGGAAAGTCATAGCATTACAGGACTATCTCAAGAAACAAGAAAAATTTCAAATAAATGATCTAACTTTACATTTAAAGGAACATAAAAAAGAACCACAAACAAAGCTCAAAGTGAGTAGAAGGAAGCAAAGGTAAAGATCAGAGAAGAAATATATGAAATAAGTGTTGCAGGTTCAATTCCCAGTCAGGGGACATGCCTGGGTTGCAGGCCATGACCCCCAGAACCCCACATTGATGTTTATCTCTCTCTCTCTTTCTCCCTCCTTTCCCTCTCTAAAAATAAACAAATAAAATCTTTTAAAAAAGAAATATATGAAAAAGAGACTAAAAAATATGAAAGATCAATGAATCTAAAAGCTGATTCTTTGAAAAGATAAACAAAATTAACAAACCTTTAACCAGACTTATCAAGAAAAAAAAGAGAAGACCCAAATAAATAAAATGAGAAATGAAAGAGAAGAAATAACATCTGACACCAAAGAAATACAAAGCATTGTAAGAAAACATTACAAACAACTATATGCCAAGGAACTGGACAAACTGGATGGAATGACTAAATTCTTAGACACACACAGTCCTCCAAAACTAAATCAGGAAGAATTAGCAAATCTAAATAGATTATACTGAGTCAAAATGAAGCATACACAGAAATCTCCAACAAACAGATAGCTTCACAGGGGAATTTTACCAAACATTCTGGGAACTAATGCCTCTCCTTCTTTCATATTTCATAAAATTCAAGAGGAAGGAAGACTCCCAACCTCATTTTATGAGACTAAAATTATCCTAATTGCAAATAAAGACACTACAAAAAAGAAAATTATATGCCAATATCCCTGATAAACATAGATACTAAAATCCTCAACAAATATCAGCAAACCGAATACATCAATGCATCAAAAAGATCATACACCATGATCAAGTGGGATTTATTCCAGGAGTGCAAGGTTGGTGCAACTTTCACAAATCAGTAAATGTGATTCACCACATGGAAAAAGTGAAGGATAAAAATCACATGATCATATCAATAGATGCAGAAAAAGCATTTGATAAAATCCAGCACTCATTTATGATAAATATTCTGAGCAAAGTGGGAATAGAAGGAATATACTTAAACCTAATAAGGCCATATATGACAAACCCACTGCCAGCATCATGTGCAATGGTCAAAAACTACAGGTATTCTCCTTAAGACTGGGAAGAAGACAGGGATGTCTGTTTTCACCTCCCTTATTCAACATAGTACTGGAAGTTTTAACCACAGTACTCAGACAAGAAGAAGAAATAAAGGCATCCAAATTGGGAAGGAAGACACAAAACTGTCATTATTTCCAGATTACATGACACTATACATAAAGAACCCCAAGGATTCCACCAAGAAACTGCTAGAACTGAAAAATGAATTCAGTAAAGTAGCAGAATATAAATTTAATATACATGGATGGACCTGGAGAATATTATGCTAAGCGAAATAAGCCAGTCAAAGAAAGACAAATACCCTATGATTCCATTCATACATGGAATCTAATGAACAAACTGAACTAACAAATAAAATAGAGACAGACTCATAAAGAGCAGGCTGACAGCTCTGGGAGGGGGGTGGTTAGGAATTGAGCAAAAAAGACAAAGGACTCATGAACATAGACAACAATATAGTGATTGCAGGGGAGGGGGCATGGGATTAGGTGGATGAGGGTATAAGGGGGATAAATGGTAATGGGGAAAATGCAATAAAAAGGAAGCTATTACCATATGTGGAGAATAGGCCCTTCCACTAGTTCAAGGTAGCTTTGTGTTAATTTTTAAAATTAGGTTGATATGTATGTATATGTGCTATATGCTTATTTTTATGTTTTATTAGGGAGGTCTCTTTATAATTAAAGATATTTGCAACACCAGTGTTCCAACCTTTGCCCTTTCCCCAAGTGGCCTTCAGAACCTCTTTGTTCCACTGACTCTCATCCCCTTAAGGACCCTGAAATTACAGTTTTCCTTTTCACAGGGGCAGGTATAAGATAATATTTAGTTTACATTTACAGCGATTTCTTTTTACTCAAAAGTGGCCCTTCCATCATTAAAATTAGACTATGGGGCTGAAGATTAGACAGATCATGGAGGACAAAAGGCAGATTTTTGGCTCTTAATTTCTAAAATAGACTGTTGAAATCTATGCCAGAGAGAACAGGTTGGAAAGCCAAGGAATTCAAGAACAAGTGTCTGTTCTTTTGGTAGTGGAACAGGGGATCTATTCAGATCTAAAAAGGTAAGAATTAGATGCACCAACTTTATGCCAATAGCAAAAAAGCTGGGGAGATTCCTTGATGAAGCGTCAGTGTTTCTACTTCCAAGGAAGTAAAGTTAGTCCGCAACGAAGAATGTAGAAGATTTAGTTTACTGCAAACTTGTGCTGTACCCCAGCTCAGCAGAGCCATGAGAAGGGACCCAAGTTATGTCCTAGTGTAGGCTGGGGAGGCAGCAGGCTTTCCAGGTACTTCTCTGACCTCAGCTCCTGATGCACAGCCCTCTCCATACCCTGCCTGCCCTGGCATCTTGCTAGTCCTTGAATGTATGAGTATGCCCTCATGCAAGCCATCTACTTCAACAAAATGTAGCAGCAGCTGAATGACAGAAATGGCATCAAGTTTTGTCAGCAAAGAGAGCACATGCTAATCTAAGTCTCCCTTTCTGCACCCAGAGGGACAAGGTGCCTTTCCAAGGTTCATCATGCCTCCAGGAGAGCAGAAACTGCAGAAGTGGCAGAAAGAGGAATGATGGATGAGAAGGGGCTTGTGGGCCATGAGGAGAGGACAGAGTGACCTGGATGTTACTGGCTGGAGTCTACACCATACCCCTAGTTTCTATAGCATAACAGATGCTGCCAACCAAAGACTTAACAGTTACATCTCAGCAAAGGCTGAAGAGGAGAGAGAACCACCTAGGATCTGATGGCCTTTCCCATGGATGCCTGAAGTTCCTCCCCTTAGCTCTCTCCTTCATGTAGCCAACCCTCCAGGGAGACAAGGAGAGATGGTTCTCTGAACACATCGGAAAATCTCTGAGGTGACTGAATCTAATTGGAAATGACTAGGTCACCTATTTGCAATCAGCAGAAATGGGGCTTGAGGTAAGATTAATTTTAGTAATGGGGGAAAAGTTGTGTGCCTGAGATTGGTCAACTGCAGTTATTCTTAGCTGATACACAAGAACCTAATAGTAATGCTAAATCTCATACATTCAGTAATAATGTGATGATTCATAATTGTATATTATGTTGGGCACTTTGGAGGATTCAGTGGCAAATATGCTGACAAAGGTACTCCAGGCAAGTTGTGGTCCCAAAAGAGGGTGAGAGCTGCTGGGAATTTATACAAGATTTCCAAAGGCTGTCTTAGTGACAGAAAAAGCAATATGTTCAGAGATCCCATGGTTTATTTTTACCTGAAGCCTAAATTTGTATGTAGTTGTCATTAGTGCTGACTAATGATTTTCAAATGATTATTCTGGGCCATAATTTATCAGAAGGAGTTGCAACAATTGCTAAATTTTTAAAAGTTAGATTTTCAAGTATGGATTTTAGGGCCAATTTGGTAGATTTCATATGATCAAGAGCTATGGTCCTCAGACTTCTCTGACTTTACTCAGACTTCTCTGAGTAAAATAAATAAATAAGTAATTCTGAGCAGACAACCCAATAATTGTGAGCTTACAACCTAATGCCTGTCCACAACTGCTAACTTCACTTGGCAATCTTACTACACATCCTTGGTTCTTTCCTTTTTAATATCCTGGGTGATTCTTTTACCCTTTCTTCATTCTTTTCAAACCTGTACTTCTCCCCAAATTTGCTTAGCTGATGACCTTGTTTTCTGATTCACTGGAAAAACATAGTAATCAAGAAAGAGCTTCCATTTCCTCCATCTTCACATATCAAGCCACTTGCTCTGTGTCCTACATTCTTCCCTTTCTCCACTTTCTATGGATGAACTTTTTGATCCCTGTCACCTACTCAATGACCTGTCTCTAGGTGAGTGCCTTGTAAGGCTCTTCCTTAAAAATGTATGCAGCACCTGACCCCTTCCACAACCTCTATCCCTCCAGCCTCAGCTTCATTTAAACCAAGACAGCTTCTCCTGTGGTGAGTGAACTAGCAGTACTTTCAGCATCACCACACTCAACACAGTAGACCCAGTTCTTTCCAAAGGCAAATCAGATGAGGTCACTCATCACTAAACATTCTCCAATGAATTACCGTCTGCTCAGAGCAAAATCCAAAGTCCTAGCAGTGGCCTGACAGCCCAGCATGATCTGGAAGCCAGGTACTTCTCTGACCTCAGCTCCTGCTGCACAGCCCTTTCTATGCCCTGCCCACCCTGGTCTCCTGCTACTCCTTGAATGTATGAGTAGGCCCTCATGCAAGCCATTTATTTTTGCTGCTTCCTCCCAGAGGAATGCTCTTCTCCCAGATATTTGCATTATTTGAGCCCCTTTTTTTACATCTCTGCTCAAATCCATTCTATTATCAGGAAGGACTTCCTCAACTGTTCTTCCTAAAAGAATGGGCCCCTCATCCTGATGTGTTGTTATCCATGATGTTATCACCATCTGACAAAATTTGTGCCCACTCTCTTTCCTCCCATTTCCACCCAACTAGAGTGAAAACTTTGATGCTTTGTTTGCCTTTTTGCCCGCCACCTGCTACATAGTAGGCTGTGAATAAATGTCTTAAATTAATATATGCATACTTATTTACAAATTATTTTTGTGCATGCTTATCAATCCATATACACCCATATACAGAATATTAATAAATATTTATTTATTTATTAACACTGCACAGCATTTTCCCTCATGCTGAAGTCTCTGGTCTGAAGGTAGCTAATTACTACCCATCTGTAGGCATGTCCTTTCCATATTCATGGGGTTTCAACTTCTTGGTTGTCTGCTCATTTCCAAGTATTTTCTGAAGTAGTCTCTGAATGCCTTTTCCCCTAAGGATATTTGGCCATGTATTATTATTCTCCAAATGATTTCTTTAATTTTCAAACAATTGTCCTCTAAACATTAATAATAGTAGTAATAGTATTAAAGTTTCATAAAGCCTTCTTTTTCCTAGTGGCACAATATGTTTTGTGTGGTAAAGCACACATTAAAAAGTTTACCATTGTAACCATTTTAAAGCGAACAATTCAATGGCATTGAGTACATTCACATTGTTATGTAACTTTAAAGGAACTATTATTTTGGGATAAGATTAAGTTATAATATTCCCCTTTGTTCTCACTTCTACTACCTTATTCTACTCAGCTTCCTTAAGCAGGACCACTGTACCCACCCCAAGCACCACCCTGAGAGTACTTTTTCATGGTGACCCACTGTTCCACAGCATTTTGCCTGCATGGTTAGGAGAAAATCTGGATGAGAACTACTGGTTCAGAATTTACTCTGTTAATTTTACTATACCATTTCAGAAATGGTGGTCTAATCAAGGGCTTCTGTCAAGAAAAAACAGCTGTTTTCTAGAATTTTATTTTTAAACTGCAAAAACATCTTGATCTAACTCCCTGCCTGTCCATCATTTGGTGATGATGAATATATTCAAATCTAAATTAAAAATTAGGGGGAAATCACATGTATGTATGAACATTTATATTGGCATATAATTGATATGCAGATAAAATGCCTCTCTATATAAAAATGCATATACATGTATATCAACCTGTCAATTTTGTGTATATGCTTCCCTTTAAACACCAACAATGCTATAAAAATTAACATTTACTGTTGTTGAGCCACATAAAGTATTTTTTTAAGATTTTATTCTCTTTGCTTTTAGAGAGAGGGGAAGGGAAGGAGAAAGGGTGAGAAACATCAATGTCTAGTTGCCTCTTGCATGCGCCTTACTGGGGACCTGTCCCACAACCCAGGCATGTGTCCTGATTGGGAATCAAACTTGTGGCCCTTTGCTTTGCAGGTCCATGATCAATCCACTGAGCTGTACCAGCCAGGGCTAAAATATTTTAAATGTAATCTAGGTGTTGCAAAATGCAAAGCTTTCTTTTAAGGATGTTCCCCCTAGTCTACAGCAAAACTCCCCAGTAGTCAATCAAAGACCCTTTTCTCCCCGTGGTTTCTTTATGTGAAAATAATCACAGCCCTGGCTATTCCTCCCCTACTTCTGCCTGATCAGGGACTGTTTTATCACCCACCTTTTGAGTACAGGCAGAGAGCATAGGAGCAATGAGAATGGTGACTATAGCAGCAGATGCATCATGTCCTACTCGGAGAGAAAGTAGGTAAGTGGTTCTGGGGCAGCATGGGTGGGACAAGGTCTGATTTTTTTCAGAAAAAAAGGTGATGCTTATGCTCCTCCATGAAGAGGATGTTGTATGAGGTGAAACTTGGTGCCACTTGAGATCCCAGTAAATAGACATGCAGAGAGAGGGCAATTGAGGCTAATTTCTCTTTCCTGCTTTTTTAGTTCTGAAGGACACAGTCAAAATGACTTTCCAGCCTGGTCTGTTTTCCAACTCAGTCTAATTCCCTTTTCTTCCTAATTTAAATGTAGAGTATTATGCTAAGAGAAATAAGCCAGTCAGAAAAAGACAAGAACCATATGATTTCACTTATATGTGGAACTTAATGAACAAAATAAACTAAAAAACAAAATAGAAACAGAGTCATAGATATAGAGAACAGACTGACAGTTGTCAGAGGGGAGGACGGGTAGAGGCTGGGTGAAAAGGGTGAAGGGATTAAGCAAAAAAGAAATCTCATAGACACAGATAACAGTCTCGTGATTACCAGAAGGAAAGGGAGTGGGTAAGGTAGAAGAGGATACAGGGGGCATAAATGATGATTGAAGGAGACTTGGCTTGGGCTGGTGAGCACACAATACAATATACAGATGATGTATTATAGAATTGTACACCTGAAACCTATACCATTTTATTAACTAATGCCACCCCAATAAATTCAACTAAAAATAATAAAGTAGTAAAAAGTAGGAAAAAAAAGAAAAGAAAAGAAAAACAAACAAACCACAGCCCTGAAGAACAATCATGACCAGTACACAGCATTGAGTATGCCTATGCTAATAATAAAAAAAGGAAGACTGAGACATTTAACCTGAACTACAATCTTTCCTGGAATTGAGTAACAGGTGGTTCTCATGTTCGCTTTTATTCATCTCCTGTCTGCTCCTCAAATCCACACCTCTGCTTCTTCAGTACTAGGGAAGAGTGGAATAAGCGGAGCCATTTCAAAACGGAGACAGGACAGCCAGTCCAGGGAAACTGAGTAGCATGGCTTGTTCCTCAAATCCTTGGAATGTTTGACCTGGGCAAAATAACCTTTGGACGGGACCAAACCAACACTGTCTTCTGAACAACTGTTTGTAAAGCTAACAGGGAAGCAGACATCCTGACCACAAGAACTGATATTTATGGACATTCTTTAGAATCAGTAAACAGCCTGTATAGCTAAAGAATAACTTAGCTTATTGGCACCAATGAAAATTCCTTTCTTCTGCTCATGTAATTATTTCCTTTCCCTTTCTCATAAAAATCCTTTGTTTTCATCCCATAATCAGACACAATTTGGATTTCTTCCTGAATCTGTGTTCTGGATTGCAAATTTTTAATTTCAAATAAATGCTTGCTGCCTCCCTTTTTGGCTCTTTATTTTTAGGTTAACAGTACTTTACCAGCCTGTGTCTGTAAGACTCAGAAAGTGATAAAGCTTACAAGTAGGGAAAGGAGTGGAAATTGCTCTAATTCTGTTTTTTTAAAAAAAGGCTTTTATCACTAACAGGCCCATGAACGACATTGCCACCAGTCTGGCAGCAATGCCAGAGAATGTGGCTGCCCTCTCAACGATTCCACATTCAGCTGGCAGCTGGCCCCTCCAACTTTGCCTCTTCTCTGGGCCTCCTCACCATATGACCAGGAGACAGAACAAGAGAATAAAATCAAGGTAGAGGATCTGAGACAAAAATCCCAGATCCCAAACTCTCTCTCTCTCTCTCTCTCTGAGTGGTGTGTATTGGGGCTGGCTCACAGCCACTAGCAAGAGCTCCTGCATGCGCCAGTTCAGAGATGCGTCTGGTGAGCTAAATGGTAGCTGTCATCTGGTGAGGTAGGAGTATTTACAGGAATACCTCGGTTTATTGACCTTCACAGCTGTTACGTGTTTTTTTACAAATTGAAGGCAAGCCCCTCCAGAAGCAAAAAGATTATGGCTAGCTGTATTGCGATACTCACTTTACTGGACATTTACTGTGGGTGGTCTGGAACCAAACCCACAATATATCTGAAGTATGCCTGTATACAGAAATTGGTAAACATTACAGATCCAGCCCTTGTTTTTTTTGGAGAGCCCATTGTTAAACATCACCAGCACTTCACTGCTCTCAAGCCTAACGTTTAGCTGAGCATTTCAAATGTTTAGATGCCCTAATTCTGAAAGCAGAGTCCCAAATTCATGTCTGATGACTGCCGCAATATAATGACTCTAGTTTTTTGTTCTAATATTGAAAAAGTAGTAAGAGGATTCCACTCTTAAAAAGGTTATATTTTTTATTGAAATAGTTCTTATTGGTCTTAATATGATACCACTGAAAAAATACTAGACAATACAGAGCAGTATAAAAGATGTAAAAGACAACACAACTGAAAACAATTGAACCTTAAAAACAAAAACTAAGCAAACAACTAGAACAGGAACAGAATCACAGAAATGGAGATCATATGGAGAGTTATCAGTGGAGAGGGGGAGAATGGAGGGAAAAGGTACAAAGAATAAGAAACAAAATAGGGAAAGGTTAAGAATAATATAGAAAATAATGTAATGGAATGTAATAATGTAATGGAGAAGCCAAAGAACTTATATGTATCACCCATGGACGTGAACTAGGGGGTGGGGGAATGCTGAATGTGGATGGGGTGATGCAGAAAGAAGGGGGAAAAGGGTAGAAAAAGATTGGGACACCTGTAATAGCATAATCAATAAAATATACTTCAGAAAAAGAAAATTAAAATTAAAATGCAAAAATAGGAAAAAATATTTTTTAATTTTCATTTTTCAACTTTTATCAGTGCCTATATTTAACCTGTTTAACCTCCTTTTTATTTATTAGTAAATTGTCTAAATTGCTACAATGTATCCCATTACATTGTTTGAATCTATGATAGTTTAAATAACTAATCAATTACTGTAAAGTATTTAGGTTGTATCTAAATTTTACCACTATAAACAATACTGCAACCAACACTCTAAAACATTTCTCTTTGTATATTTGACCAAATATTTCCTCAGGACAAATACCTACAAGTAGAGTTACTAGGTCAAAGCTAGTAATGTACATTTCATGTGCATTCATGTGCATGCCACATTTCCCACCAAATACATAAGATATTGTCAAATTTCCCTCCAAAAAGATTATCTCACTTTATTATTGAATTAACACTGTGTGAAAGTGCCAAAGTCCATTGGGACTTTGTTCCATTTTTGCAATCACTGATGAGTTTAACATCTCTATTTTCTTTTCATTTTTTCCTATTTTTTCTCCCCTTTATTCCCCTCCATCCTGCACCCCCCCACCCAGCATCCCCCCCCCCCACTTAGTTCATGTCTATGGGTTGTACATATAAGCTCTTCAGCTTCTCCATTTCTTATACTATTCCTAACCTCTCCCTGTCTACATAGTACCTACCATTTATGCTTCTTATTCCCTGTACCTTTTCCCTCATTCTCCCTCCTCTCTCCTCCTCAGCTTGTGATCTCCATTTCTGTGATTCTGTTCCTGTTCTAGTTGTTTGCTAAGTTTGTTTTTTCTTTTTTTTTAGGTTCAGTTTTTTATAGTTGTGAGTTTGTTGTCACTTTACTGTTCATAGTTTTGATCTTCTTTTTCTTAGGTAAGTCTTTTTAACATTTCATATAATAAGGGCTGGGTGATGATGAACTCTTTTAACTTGACCTTATCTGGGAAGCACTTCATCTGCCCTTCCATTATAAATGATAGCTTTCCTGGATAGGGTAGTCTTGGACGTAGGTCCTTGCCTTTTATGACTTCAAATACTTCTTTCCAGCCCCTTCTTGCCTGCAAGGTTTCTGTTAAGAAATCAGCTGATAGCCTTATGGGAACTTCTTTGTAGGTAACTCTCTCCTTTCCTCTTGCTGCTTTTAAGATTCTCTCCTTATATTTAGTCTTGCATAGTGTAATTATGATGTGCCTTGGTGTGTTCCTCCTTGGGTCCAATTTCTTTAGAACTCTCTGGCCTCCTGGACTTCCTGGAAGTCTATTTCCTTTGCCAGATTGTGGAAGATCGCCTTCATTATTTTTTCAAATACATGTTCAGTATCTTGTTCTTCCTCTTCTCTTTCTGGCATCCCCATGATTTGGATGTTGGAACACTTAAAGTTATCCCAGAGGTTCCTAAGCCCCTCCTCATTTTTTTGAATTCTTGTTTCTTCACTCAGTTCTGGTTGAATGTTTATTTCTTCCTTCTGTTCCAAATCATTGATTTGAGTCCTGGTTTCTTTCCCTTCACTGTTGGTTCCCTGTACATTTTCCTTTGTTTCACTTTGCATAACCTCAGTTTTTCCTCTGTTTCACAACCATAGTTAACCATTTCTGTGAGCATCCTGATCACCAATGTTTTGAACTCTGCATCTGACAAGTTGGCTATCTCTTCATTGCTTAGTTGTATTTTTTCTGGAGCTTTGATCTGTTCTTTCATTTGGGCCATATTTCTTTGTCTCAGCACACCTGTTATGTGGTAAGGGGTGGAGCCTTAGGTATTGTCCAGGGCAGGGCAGCCCACCTTGCTGTGTTGTGGTGCCATATGTGTGAGAGGGGTCCTAGAGGGAATAATGCCCCTTGCTTGGCTCTCAGCCAACTCTCAGTCACTTCCTCCACTACCCACAAGCAAATTGGGCCCTTCTGGTGTTGATTCCCAGGTGTGTGGATTGGATTTGTGTATATTCTCAGGCCCTGTGGGTCTCTCCAACAAACTCTCCTGTGAGACTGAGAGTTTCCCCCACCACTGTCACCCTCACAGATTTTTACAGTTAGAGGTTTTGAGGCTTCACTTCCCCTGCTGGAACCCTTTGTCGCACAGTCTGTCTCACTCCCCAGTTGTTCTTCCCAGTTTATCTGCACTCAAGTGTGGGACCACCCTGTCTGCCAGCTGCTGCCTTGCCTGCCCAGTCCTCCAGCTGCCTCCTTGCTTAGAGTCCTCTCCACCCCAGATGTCAGTCGCTGCCCCTCCTACCGGTCTGGATGAATGTTTCTTCTTTAACTCCTTGGTTGTCGGAATTCCTACAGTTCAATTTTCTGGCAGTTCTGGTTATTTTTTGTTTTTAAATTTGTTGTTATTCGTCTTTTGGTTGTGCGAGGAAGCAAAGTGTATGTAACTATGCTTCCATCTTGGCCATCTATTTTCCTTTAGACCTTACATTGGTTTGTTTGTTTGTTTGTTTGTTTTCTTTTCTTTTTTTTTATTTTCTCACAGTACTGGGGGCTTCCCACACATTTTAATATGTTGTGTTTTTAGCTTAAGTTTGAAGTGTTTTCTAATTTCCCTTTTGATTTCTTCTTTGACCCGTGGTTATTTTAAGGTGTATTAGTTTCAAAAATTCATTTTTATATAGATTTTTCTGTTATTGATTTCCAGTTTTATTCCATAGTAGTCAGAGAATATAAGGTATGATTAATCATTTAAATTTATTGAAAATTTTTATGGCCCAGAATATGATCATTCTTGGCACTTTGTTTTTTTCTTTTAAATTTGAATCTCTAAATTTATCTGGAGTTTATTTTGGTATCAAATGTGAGAGAGATGTTTAACTTTGTTTTTATTCAAATAGTTATCCAACTATCCCAGCACCATTTCCTAAATAATCTACATAGAATAATTTCTCACCTGATATGGTATTTGTAACACAATATTTATATCTAAGAACTACCATGGTTGACCAAATAACAGTTATCAAGAGTGGAGTCTCATAGAAAATAAGGAATTGTTTGGGGGAACATGACATTGGGGGAAAAAACTACAGTAATTCAATATTCTAGAAAAAATTCAATTGTAAATCCATGTTGGCTGGTAAGGTATCACTGTTTAAAAGTATAGCAAATAATTCCTAGTACTTACAGAAAGCTAGGCACTATTCTAATAATATTGTATGTATTATGCCTCATAATAAGCCTATGAAATAGATGCAATCGTTATCCCAATTTTATAGATGAGGAAAGTAAGAGACATGGAGGTATGTACTATAACTGAAATATATTGACCAATTTTGGGGTTGTATCTTTAATGTATTGAGTTTTCTAGCACTATACCTCTACTCTCATTTTCAAAGCTTTAAAATATATTTTAGTATCTGATAGGCTTAGCTCTCCTCATAACTCTTCTTCAAAAATTTCCAGATATTCTTACAGGCATATTCTTTCAGGTAGATTTTTTAAATAATTTTTTCAAGTTACAGTAAGTTCATTAGGATTGTCATCACAGTGCATTAAACTATTATGACAATTCCACTAAATTAAGCCATTGATAATATGGAAACTTCCTATCCAAGAAAGTATTTTTTTCCTTTAGTTAAGTCTTCATGTCCCTCAATAGAGTTTATAGTTTTGTTATATAAGCTCTGCACAATCCTTACTAAGTTTACTCTAAATATATTATATATTTATTCCTCTTGCCTAGGTTATTTATTATACTATTTAATTATCATTAATAGAGAAAACATCAATATTTTAATATTTATAGTCTATCTGACTTCTTTGCTTAATGTTTTATTAGTTTTTGTGTTCTTTCCTTCTGTTTTTTAGATAAACTACCATATACACTACAGACAATAATAATTTTATCTTTCTGATACTTATGATATTTATTATATATATTTGGCCTTATATTGGCCAAAGCTTTAAGAACAATTAAAGTGTTTTGTAAAGGATATGTGGGTAATTTAAATTATTCCCAAAAGCTTTTTATTTCTAAGAAGGCAAGTTCAACTACTAGCTAAATATTTAATGTATGACTATTTTTGCTGGTTTATGTTATTTTCAAGTTGTAGTACATGTAGTGTTATATATTGAATATTATCACCTTCCTACATCCTCATTAGATATGATCATTTTATGCACATAGTATAAAACTTATAAATTTCATATTCAAAATAACTATGGAACTTATAATGGTTGTATCATTGTTTTCATGATACATTATTAATTGAACCTCAAATGTTTTTGATGCCAAATGCTAACTCATGAACATAATTCTCATATATAATGTTTCTATTGAAAAGTATAATCTGCTTTTGACCATCCACTCCATTTTCATTTCCAAGAACATATCACAGCAAAACTCAAGGACTACACATACAAAGTTAGCTGAGGTACAACAAGGCTTCTATAAACTGTTGGATCTCATGATGAAATGCTGGGTATGTTAGTATTGGGATAGTGAGCCAGAACCAGGTCGGGGGATCCTAAAAGCAGGAGAGTCACAAATATTTCAAACCATGAAGGCCAAACACAGTAATATAGCTAACAAAAAAGTATCACAGGACCTATAATGACCATTGCATATATTATATATGAGCCCAAGAGAGAGTTTCCCAAACTGTTCAGATTGCAATTAGAAGGTTTCTGCAGATTGCTTAATCAAAGTCATACAGAATTTTCTGATCTTTGATTTTGTAAGGGTAATTCCTCACCCCCAAATTCCAGGAAAAATTTTAAAATGTATTTTAGAAAAATATCAAACTGGTGTGGATAATCAGGAAATAACCTATAAATACAAAAATGAAACTGAAACACTCTTCAGTTTCCATACAACATGTTTGATTGATTCCTTGAGTCACTACTAAAAAGAAAATTGGATCATCGCAACTCAAGCTATAAAGAACATGAGGACTTTACTTTTGAGTCACTAATTACTCAGAATTGGAGATCTCTCTTTATTAATCATGTGTTCTACCATGTATATAAAATGAGTACTCATCTTTACTCAGCTTGAAGACAATTGATTAAAGAGTTTTTCAAATGAGTATGTGATACCTTGGCAGATATTTTAGAGATATTTTTATACTTCAGTGCTGAAGTCAGTCTATGAGGTGGGTGTAGGAGTGGAGCAACAGTCAGATTCTATTTAAGGTGGCTTCAATTTAATTCCTTTGCTCTTTGCCTATAGTAATCAGAGACCCATGTAACAACACCCCCAACCACTCTACATCCCTCACCTCTCCTCCTTGTGCCCTTTTCTCCCAGATGTCAACTAATTTGTCGCCAGAGGGCAAGCAGCTTGTGGTATAGGAGGTGGAGATTTAAAAAAAAAAAAAAGCTGTTTTGGAGTGCAGTGTTCTAGGCCAGCTGATGCTGGCTGTCCCTGGCTCAGGCAGAGTGAGTTCTGTGTTTGATCCCAATGGACCTCTGAGCTGTAGGCTGTATCATCTCACTGAAGCATGGTGGACATTTCCTAGGCTGCCTTCAGCCTGCCAAGGTACAAGACAGCAAACAGGATTCAGGTGTGGATTTTATCTTTCAAGGAGGGAAGGTGGCTGTCCACAGTCATGATGTGAGAGTTGCAAGAAAAGCCCCTTTAAATGCTCACAACTAGCCAATCTCCATGTTAACCTGATTTCAGTCATTAGTCATGGCATTCCCAAATACAAGGGGTTTAAAAATATTTTCACGATAAGTTTTAGCCAGTGGTAAATGGACCAAGTTTCCTTATTTTATTTCTTCTGTGATCATAGCCAATTATCCTGGGAAGTGATTCCTTAATAATAAATGATCAACCTCCCAAGAGCTGTGAAAAGTCTGAAATTCTACTCTATTGGCAGATTAACAAATTTGCTTATAACTGTTCCATGGATGCTGGCAGAAGGCACAAGTCTTCTAGATCAGAGACAAAGGATTTTATCACTCAGAGCTCAGAAGGCAGCACAAACTTCAGGTTTATGTCAATTCTCCTCCCTATCCAAATCCCACAGTGCAACATGGGTAGATGCTGTATATGCAGTAGATTTGCAATTGCAGCTAAGAAACTCCAAATTTAAGGAACCCTGGTATTTATATTGGGCTACAAGCAAACCTGTCCATTTTTTGCCTCCAATGTCTTTATTATATTGGACAGTAAATTAATCCATTCTCTGCTCCATAGGGAGACACTATCTCTATCTTCCAATGCTGTTCACTATACAAACATCCTTGAAAAGATATTCCGCAAACCATTATGTTGAACACCGAAAACCAACACAATGTTACATGTCAATTATATCTCATCTAATAGAAAAAATAAAAGAAAGAGAAATGAAAGGATGGACAAAACTAAGGATCCCATGCAGGGGAGGCAGGGAGATCATTCAGAACAGAGACAGTCAGTGCCTACGCATGTAAAATATGCAGAAACATTAGGGACCTGTTGTAGTCCATTCAGGCTGCTAAAACAAAAATACCATTTATTGGGTGACTTTAACAACAAATTTATTTCTCACAGTCCTGGAGGCTGGGAAGTCCAAGACCAAGGTGCTAGTAGATTCAGTGTCTAAGGAAAGCCCACTTCCTGGTTCATAGATGCTGTCTTCATGCTTTGTCCTCATATGGCAAAAAGGGTGAGGAAACACTCTGGTTTCTTTTTTATAAGGACACTAATTTCATTCATGAGGGCTCCACCTTTATGATCTAATCACCTCCTAAATGTCCCACTTTCAAATACCATAACATTGAGGATTAGGTTTCAACATATGAACCGCAGGTGGGGGAAACACAAGCATTCAGTTTATAGTAAGATCCATGAAGAATTGTCTCCCAACACAACTCCAATTATCAAACCATCAGCAAGACCTCAACCTATAGATTCATCATTGGTACCTTATCTCACACTGAATGCTATAAGGAAGGCAACATTTTCCCTCTCTTATTAAAAGAATTTCGAAAGAGAACCACAGTTTGACTTGGAAGGGAATAAGGAAGGTGATGCCAGCAGTGCACTGTTGCCCTTTTCACTGTTCTCCATCTTGGGGCCTTTGCAAAATTACAAAGTCAGCTATTAACCAGATGCAATCACTTGAGCCACAGAGACTGTGAGAATAAAAATATTAGCATTATTTCCATGGCACTATTCATGTGGTTATGACAGAAATTATCAACATCAGCATATTACAATGCTTATTTTGTTCTTGAATGTTATGACACCCTAGGAGGAAAATTATCTTTATTTGGAAAAGGTCTAAATGAAAGTACAGGTCATGTATCTTTGCTGAAATAATAGTGAAAATGGATTTGTTAAAACCGTATGGAAGAAAAGAAGAAATCAATCAAAAGCAGAAATCTAAAATTAAAAGAGAGAGAGAACCGTAGTATAGTAATCATACTATGAAAAATGGGCATCAGAGATCCACATAAAAAAAGTTTCTTAAAATTCAAGGTACATCAAGGTAAAACTCAAGGTGTCATCAGTTAATTCTACTCTTAACGGATTACTCATGGTCCTAACAAGTTACCTAATTTTTCACAATTTGAGTCATTATTTGTCTTTGAGGTGTAATAGAAATAATGAACTGGGAGTCAGGAGACATTTTTGTATGTCTTCTCAACATGACCTTGGGGCTTACTTTCTTCCTCAGCAAAATAAGGGGCTACACAGCTGATCACCAGCTGTCCAGCTCTCAAATGCTAATATACCCTTCAGAGAAGGGAATTTAATTCATTTTATCCCATTATTAAGTTTAATTTAATCCCATTATTAATTGCTAGATTCTCATATATGAAAATGGACTATGCATGGCTAAAAAATTATCATGAAGAAAATCGTGTCCTGATTCCTTATTTCATTGCTATCCTGGAACATGACCAATCATCCTCTTTGTTATAGGTGCCACTGGTGCCCTACCTAGATCCCATTTACCTCGCCAATGCCTCCATCCTCCACCTGTTGTGAGTGTTGGCTGCTGACAGCTATATCCTTCAACTGAGAATTGCCTTCAGCAGCATTGCCTTTCTGGGAAATACTTAATGAGGGTATGCCTTTCCTTGCCTCACTCCCTCCAACTACACACACACCATGGGCAGCCCATAAACATTGGCTAACTAATACAGGGGCATCAGAACTCCCTGTGGGTCAGGTTGAGGTTAAACTTTAGTTGAACTCATATCTCTGTCCAGCTTCTTCCCTGCCTTGTCCTACTTCCCTTATTCTCAACGAATCACTTGCAAAAGAATCTCTGTTTCAGGTTCTGCATCTAAAGGACCTGACCTAAGACATCCTCCTTGAACATCTCCACAAATAGAGCTAACAACACTACAAAGCATGTGATTCTGTTTTTGGACAGCTCTGATCATCAGAAAGATTTTAAAATTATATTAATATCCCATCTACCTCTATCATTTATACCCACAGTTATATGCAAATAAGTCTCATTTCTTTCCCACATGATAGCCCCTCAGATGTGTGTGTGGGGGGGGGGGGTATGATTTTCTTAAATACTCTTTCTAGGCTGTGAGAAAGAAAAGAAAGTTCTTTTTTAAAAAATCAGTATAATATTTTAATTCAGTGTAATGTGTATCTGATAAAATTGCATGAAGAAAAATAATGGAAAATAAACCAGGAGAGAATCGAAGAAGGCAACATTCAAATCCACTGGGGGATAGATGGGGGAAGAGACTATCTCAGTACAGGAGTTAGGAGGAGATAAAAATCTCAGAAAAAATAAAATAAGACAATAACTACTTAAAACTAGATACAATGAATGGCTTGAAGAATCCCATGAAAAAGAACTCTCAGCCCTCAGAAGATGTCATAGAAATAGGTCGGGAAGAAATCTAGAACTCAAATGTGTATACATATATATACATATATACACAGCATATATACATTTAAGATTTTTAGGTAAGGAATGATAAATACTGTCTCAGAAGCATCAATACTTATTGATGAGATACATACAATAAAAGAGTATGCCTTGTTCAAAGAGAAAATGTTTTGTTGAAAGTATAGGATAAAAAACTGTTGAAAACATAGACACAGTTACACTCATATACACACAAAGGAATACATTGTATTGTTATAATTCTAGGCATTCATCTCATGGGAAAAAAGAATGTGGACATTCTTATAGAAATTCAAAATCTAAGGGTAGAAGCACTTACAAGTGAATATGAGATAGAGTTGACCTGTGAACAACATGGGTCAATCAACTGTGCAGGTTCCATTTATGTGCAATTTTTTTAAATAAATAACTGTAATGTTTTCAATCCACTCTTGAGAGTCTGGAGTCATGGAGGATCAACTGGATGCACTGATCTATGCCACTTTACATAGGGGACTTGAGCACCAGTAGATTCTGGTGTTCATGGTGGGTCCTGGAACAAATGCCCCACGGATACTGAGGAACAACTCAAGTGTCGGTGGAATCAGAAGTCATACATGGAGTTTTGACTATGCAAAGCTTGGTTCCCCTAACCTTCACATTGTTCAAAGGCTGACTTTAGTATCTTAAGAGAATATTCCTCCAGATAAATAGATTAGGCTTATAAATGCTGAATAGCATTTATTGGCATTTTATAATTTAAAATGTCCTTGCCACATTTTGTTTTACTTCTTATACTCTCACAGTAACTCTATCAGATAAATAATGTATGATGATCATTTTATGGAAGTTATGTGTAATTGATTGACATGTCCAAATTACTCAACTCACAAGCAGTAGATCCAAGGCCTCAACACGGGTCTTCTAACTCAATGTTCTTGCCACCTCACCATGCTATCTTATAATACATAAAGCAAAACCACTAAAGAACTGGACTTCTGGAATCTGTTGGTGGTCTTACACTGTTAACAGCATTCATTAGTCTCCTAAGACTGCCACTACACATTACCACAAACTGGGTGGCTTAAAAAAAAAACGGAAATTTATTGCCTCACAGTTTGGTAGCTAGAAGTCTGAAATCAAGGTGTTAGAAGGGCCACACTCTCCCTTAAGGCTCTAGGGGACAATCCTTCCTGTCCCTTCCTAGCTTCTCATGGTTACTTACAGTCCTTGACATTCTATGGCTTATAGACACATCACCCCAATCTCTGCCTCCATCTTCACATGGTGTTCTTCCTGTGTGTATTTCCCTGTGTTCAAATTCCCTCTTCTTATAGGGACACCAATCATGTTTAATTTATCCCCCTCCCCATCCAGACTCTATCTCCAAATAAGGCCACTCTTACAGGTGCTAGGGAGACATAAATGTGGGGGACACAGCAGAACAAGTGACTTGTTCTCAGCTATATCGCTGACAATTTTCCCTCAGAACATAAAAAGAATTTTAGGAAACTTCTGCCTTGGAACCCAGTTTGACCAACATGAAAGAATGAGGCACCATATGTAAAAACAAGGAAATTTCAGTATAAAGTGGCTTTGATGTTTTACAATAGTGAAAAAGGTTAGGCCTTCAGTAAGGGACCTTCAAAAACAGTAAAGAAAATAATAATGCCCGAATAATTTACGAGAGGGATGTGAACTCTAAAAATGGGATTCCTTCAGCATTATAAAAAATTGATGCTGTTGAGGAAGAAATATAGGCTGCCTGAAATAAAAATGCAATGGGGATAATAGTGTCTAATAATTGGCCATAAGTGAGGTCCTGGGCTTGAATTGAAAAAATAAACAACCTAAGTAGAGAAGTGGCTTATAAGCAGACAGCTCTCAGAGAGGAATTGAAAGGCGCATTGAATCTGGAATCAGAAGACTTCAACTCAAGCTCCTGTGGATCAGTAGGTTCTCTGATAAGTTCAAAAAGATGGATGGGGTAGAAAAAGTCACGGATATAATCAAAGAGAGGGAAAAAACAGTTTTGAGTATATGAAAGTAAAGCTTCAAAATAAATTGGGGGCCTGAGATAAATACCAAATACAATAAGAAGGGTTTTTTTCTTGTTAACCTCTGTAGTCAGGAGAAGATCAGAGAAGGAATAGTTATACTAGATCTCAGACAATATAACCTTAACAAATTATACCATAACTAAAGAACCATTCAATTTTCTGCTTCACTTCCATAATCTCTCTCATGAAAATTATCAGTTGTGTAGCAAACACTAGTAAGAGATAATTAAAACTTACAATAGAAAAAGATATAGAAAGAGGTCCTCACCCATTCAAAACTTCAGATAGTACAAATTCTGTCCCAAAATATGAAAAGAGTTGGTAGGTGAGATCAGACAACTGCTGCTGGGAATGAAGGAGAACAAAGGAGATGTCTGGTGACTGAAAAATGTTTCTATTCCTAAAAGGGGTGATATTTATGTAGAAATTAGTGAGCCTCATGAAGATTCCAAGTAAAATTCTAGAATGGATGATTTGTAAGCAATAAGGAAATGCTGACAACTAGCAATGACTGATTTTACTAAAAACAAGTCGTGTCAACATAATCTCATTTCTGTTCTAGGCTTTGGTTGCCAGTGTGTCAAAAGAAGGCATGGACACAGCATGTCTTCGTTTTAACATAATATTTATCAGATCTTATCAGTGCTTACTTTTATTGTTAAAATGGAGAAATGTAGGTCAGGTGATAGGAAGATGCCTGAGTAGCTAGCTTCGTAGCTAGGCAACCAACATCATTCAAAGTGTGTAGGTAAAAGGCTTGGACTCAACCTTAATAGACAACTGCAAGAATTTATGATTTTCCCATTCCTGTTCAACATATTTGTCAAAAACATGGAAACCAAAGAACTCAGGTTTATAAATACTTGGATGACAGAAATTTGATAGAGAGAGATAATACATCATGACACAATTCAAAAACGTTTCTTCACTTAGAAACCAGGACCATCACAAAGAAAATAGAAATTATCTGGAATAAATGTGAGGTCCTATTCTTAGACCAGAGAGAGAGAAGCATATCAATGGGTAACACTTATTGAACATCACTGTGCATTATATCTTCACATGAGTTACATTTAACTTCACAACAACAATATTGTAATTATGATAGTTATAGCTATTATAGTTCACCAAGACCAAGGCTCAAAGAGGCTACATAACTTTTTTTCAAGTTACCTGATTATCAAATGGTAGAGTCAAAACTCAAATCCTGGTCTGTATAACTCCAAAGTTTCTGGTTTCAACCATTTCACTATTTTCATCAATGTATACATGTAATAAATGTGTCATAGACTTATATTGAGTTTTAAGTAAAAGCACCTAGACAAAAGCATCTAATAATGTTGTGTAGTGGTCACTCAATAATGTTTTCATCTTTGCACAATATTGAACATTTAGGAGAAAAGTGATAGTTGAATTTAAATATTTTAAGAATTGATGAAATCTATGTAGCTCAAAATGAAAAACTATGAGTGTGGTTAAAAGTTTCACTGAGACAGATTTTTTGTTCAATAAAATGAATATTTTTCTATGTCGAGTCTGCTCAGCCATAGAAGAAACCACCTGGCTGAGCAGACCCAGCACAGAAAATGTTCCTTATCAGCATTTTTCAGGTCTGTCTGAGAAGAAGGTGTTTGAACCTGGAGGAGCAAGCACTAGGTGACTTCTTAAGAGTTTTCTGAAGTTGAGATTCAATAAAGAAAATGGTATCAAGGCTAAATGGTGTAAAGAGGAATTCTTGAGAATCAGGTTTAAAGTTACAAGAAAATTGAAGCCATCAGCTAAGTTAAAGAAGTTGTAGTCTAAAACCTAATTCTATTAGGAAGGTATGAAATGCTTGGACCACTTCACTTATTTTGTTGCATTTATTTTTAGCATGTTTCTTGGAGGTAAAGCAACCGTCAACATCCCTGTTTTATTGACTGGAAAATGGAAGCAATTCCATAGCTAATACGTGGCCTGGCAGGATGGAAAGTCAGTTTCCTGCAGGCATCTGGTAATCTTTCTCCCACATTACTGTTCTCCCAGCACGAATTAGCTCAACAGATCTTGCCAAGATTTTGAAAAATCAAATAAAGCAAAAATTAATTTTGATTATTTTATAAATATATATACAAAATATTGTACTTATACAATGTTTATAAGAAACACATTCAAGAAAAAAACTCATTAAGTCTAATTTGCCACTAACAAGAATGTTCAAGAATTGAGAGCTTAAATTAGGACGTCTTTCTAAGGAAAATTTCCAGAATGTTATTACCTAACAGAGTTAAATATTTTTAAACTTTTTGATTTGTTACCATTTGTCTACCATAGGTAGATCCTAAATAGTCAGAATTTTTTGCCACCTTAAAATAATTTATGTGACCCATGACTGTATAACTTATTTATTTGTATATTTTAGGTTTACAGTTGTTTGTATAAAGATAATACAATAATTAATAAAGAATAAACTCACAACTGTAAACCTACTTTTGCCTTACCCTCCTGTATAAGGTTTTCTAAATATATAATAAATATCAGTGTTTCTTTTTCTTTCATTTTTCTGGTTAAACTCAGTGTTTGGGTAAATTTTAACAAAGCTTTTGTGGAGGGACTTTGGACTGGCTGGAAGACCAAAATGTTTCTTTTGCTGCCATTCTTTATTGACTGTAAATATTTCAGTTAAAAGAAAGTCAAGTGAGAGCAAGTGGTTAGGTATTTCTGGGTTTAAAAGCAGGAAGTAGTTCTGCTTTTTTCATCACCCATCCTATCAGTAGCTACCTTACTTTGCTTCCTGATGTTATATAGGAAATGGATGCCTTTAGATATCCAACTCTTATACATGCTTGCTTTTTCATCCTTTGATCCCTCACCTCTCTTTGAGATGTCAAAACACCCCACAGCTTTGACTTGAATAGTATCAAAACATAAATACACACAAGTATTGAATCAGCACATAAATCCCCAAAAGCAGAGTTATTCTACCTTAGCCAAGTGCCCGGCATTTGTGACTTAAGGTAGTGAATCACAGCACAAGGAAGTGAATCACAGCCACCCAAAGATTCTTTTTTATTTTTTTAGCTGTTTCTGAGGAATTGTAGAGATCAGAATTCAAAGCTGTCTAGAAAGTATTAAGATGAACTTTTCCTCCCCTACAACGTATCAGAAACTACACATTCAACAAGCTTCAAAGTAATTTCCTAACTTAAAAAAAGAAGTAAACAAGTCCTAACTTGTGTGGGTTGTGCATCATTCTACAAACTGAAAGGTTGCTGGTTTGATTCCCAGTCAGGGCAGGCGCCTGGGTTGCAGACCAGGTTCCCAGTTGAGGCAACCAATAGATGTTTCCCTCCCTTTTTTCTCCCTCCCTTCCCCTCCCTAAAAATAAATACATAAAATATTTTTAAATAATAAAAATAAAATAAAAAGAAGTAAACATATTTTTAAAATCTCCAACAAGTAGCTAAACAATTAATTAACTTTTACGTAGTCACAGCACATGTTGCCTATGTCTGATGATTTTTTTCTTATTTTCTCTTCTGTCTTTCTTTTGTTCCACTAAACTGACCCACCACCACATTTTTACCACTCTTCCTCATCACCACCACTTCTTCCCCTTCCTCTCTCACCTAGGCAATCCCTAGAGATGGTTGCCCAAGGTCTGGGTAATAATTCCAGAAAGTTCCTAGGATTTCAAGTTTAGGTGGGGAAGGGGGAACTTACTTACATTACTTACATGGGGAACCTGGAAAGACAGATTGGTTCACGTGAATTCATTCATGTGTTCCAGGTGGGTAAGGTAATTGGCTAATAAGTGTAAATGTAAAATGCTAAAATTAAAATCTCTGAGAAACAGCCCATTCTGTAAAAAAAAGAATACCCTCCTTTCAACAATTCATTCATTCTATATTTGTCCTGCCAATTTTCCTGTTGTTCATGATCTCAAATTTCCATTGTCATTTCCCTGAGCTTTGGGCAAACCTCATCATTTAGCACATCCAATAAATTGGAGTAAGTTCAATTGTTCATCTTCGTATTTTCTGAGGATAACCACAATAAAAGAAGAATTGATTAACATTAGGAAGCTAACTTTAAAAAAGTACACTATTCATTAAACTGAAAACCAAAGCAAACTTCCAGAAGTTAGATTCAGCAATTTGAAAGTCAGACCATATGAATCAATTGCCCAGTATAAGGGCCTTGCTCTTTTTTTTAAAGGCTGAGAGCATGTCAAGTGTTTTTTTTCCCTCCATTCCCTACCACCCTAGCCATCCCCCCTCCCACCTTCAATCCTACCCCCCTTTGGCTTTGTCTGTGTGTCCTTTATAAAAATGTTCCTGGACAACCCTTCCCCCTTTTCTCCCTATAACCCCCTCCTACCTCCCCTCCAGTTACTGTCAGATTCTCTTTACCGCTAATGTATATGCCCATGTTTTAGAAGTTAGTTGGTACCAGTGTGGACTTTTATGAAACTTTAACTAATATCCACATACGTAAATCATGATTTATAAATATAAAAATCAGCAACACTTTTCTTTTTAACAGCTCATGTTTCCCAAGAAGTGTTTCTATAACAAGTAAATAAAATAAGCAGTTTTGACTCCTCTCTCATTATTCTGGAGGACAATGTTCAAGTACCAAGCCTATAGGGACACTAGGATATCACACGTAAAACCTGTCACCACAGGTTAATTTCAGTTTATAATAGCACATTGTTTCCATCAAGGGACTAGGGCACATGCATTTTCAAAGGCATTTTTTAAAAACACAGATAGACCCAGATTATGCTTTGACCCATAAGGAGAAATCACATCTGCCCACCTGCAGCCCCTTCACTTTAATGTCTTTCAGTTCCTCTCTGTAACTGGGTTTCATGGGGGAGAAGGTAGCTTCTATCATTCAATACTTTATAAAAGCAACAAAGGATTCTTCACTGAATTATGCTTAGGAATAAATCATGCTTAGTTCACTTAACAATTAAATTATATATCAACCTTTACACCACAACTTTTAAAATGATATCCAGATAAAATTGCAGAGTGAGTCTGAGGTTTCTTCACAATACTGCTAACCAAGCATGGCCTCCTTTTGCAAGTTCATTTTCTCTTGTTGCTTAGTTCTGGGTAACCCTCCTTTCATTCATTCACCAAATATTCACTGAGTACATCCTAGGTGTCAATACTGTTCTAGGCTCAGGGAAGAAAAAGAGCACCAACAAAAATCATGGAACTCGCATTCTACTGGGGTGAAACATGGAATAACCAATAAACATAATAAATAATAGAGTGAGGGAATCCAGGACTCTGGACAAGTGCTGGAACTTTAAACAGGGTGGTCAGTATGGCCTCATTGAGAAGCTAACATTTGAACAAAGATGTGAAAGCAGTGTAAAAACAAGGCATAAGTTTACTTGAGGAGAGGAGAGTTCAGGGAGAGGGAGGACCCAGGGCTGAGGCTATGAAGCAGGGAGTGTTCTTCATGTGTTCAAGGAAGAGGAGGGAGACCAACCTGGGAGTACAGGAAATAGGAGGGACCATTAGGAAAGCCAAGGTTCCCAGATTCAGTAGGGCCCTGGAAGGATTTTGGTTTTTACTCTGAATGAAACAGAGGAACCTAATCTGGCTAAAGTGTCTGGCTGCTGCCTTAGACAGCAGGAAGGGGAGACTAGTCAGAGACTGAGGCCATCGTCAGAGTGAGAGTGGTGTGGACCAGATGGGCACAGTGGGAGTGGTAAGAAGGGGCCACACTCCAGACACACCCTGAAAAGAGAGTCAACACAAGTCCCCATGGACTGTAAGAGAAAGGCTAAGTCCAGAGTATTGGTCTGAGCAAGTGACAGGATGGAGGAATGGCTGTGAGGGTAAGATCAAGAGTTCGGGTTTGGATATGTTATTAGACTTCCAAGTAGAGAAAATGAGGAAGCAAGTGGAAATCAGCTTGTAGTTGAAGGAGAAGATCCAGACTAGAGCTATAAACTTGAGGTTTGGATGATACTTAAGTCTACAAAACTGGTTGAGATAACCCAGGGAGTGAGTGTATATGGAGAAGATAAGAGGTCCAAAGTCCAGAGTCATTGCAGATGTAATTAGTTTTGTTAAGGCGAGGTCAGATTGGAATATGGTGGGCCCCTAAATTCAACATGACTGCTGTCTTTATAGAAATGCAACAATTGAACACAGACACACACACAGAGCAAACGCCACATGAAGACAAAGGCAGGGATTGGTGTAATGTGTCTACAAGTCAATGAATGCCAAAGATTACCAGAAAACTACCCAAAGCCAGGGGCGAGGTAAGAAACACATTCTTCCTAACAGCCCTCTGAAAACACAAACCTTCTGACGTCTTGATCCTGGACTTCAAGCCTCCAGAACTGTGTGAGAATAAATTCCTGTTGTTTAACCCACCCAGTCTGTGGTACTTTGTTATTTAGCCCTAGCAAACAGAGCTAGAAAGAGTGAGTATGGTAGAGGAGGCAGGAGTGGGTGAGGGAAATGCACACATTGCGATCGTGGAGGGCATACAGCAATGGGTAATGATAGACCTGGTATGACCATGATAGTAACGAAAGGCGAGAGGCCAGATTGTGAGAGGAGGTAAACAGGTCACTGAGAAACCAGGGGAATGGAGGGATAATCTATGCGTATGTTGAAATTGCCAAGAATCAAGGCTGATACAGGAACGACCTCAAAACAATAGGCATCAGCAAAATAGAAGAACAAGTGACACAACCCAATGATCTAAGATTCAATCTAAGATATTTCTAGAGAAGAAAGAGAATAATCCAGAGGCAATAAGGAACAGAAGGGAAATGCAGCCCACTTCCAGGCTTCATGGAACAAAACCGTGGTGGAGAAAACCACAGCCACTACATGACAGGGCTACAGGAGAATAGAAAGGCTATGTTCCCAACAGAGCCAGATTTTTATTAGAGCACTTTGGTGGAAGAAACATTCAGGGGTGAGGCTGAGGATATCAGGTTTTGCTAATAACTGTCTGTGAGTTCTAGCAGGCCCAGAAGAGAGCAAGATTGGGGGAGGGTAGGAGATGTCTCTTCTATGTTCAGGACCAATGCTGATCCATACTGAATGAATTACTTCCTTTGTTCAAAGCTGATGTATTAGTAGCAATCAACACTCAGTCTCCAGCTATTATTACTCAAATACTTTATGTTAGAGAACTCTCATTGACTACATGGGCTCTGGCTCTAGTAATTGTGTCCCAATACATGGTTATTACACAGCATAAAGCAATAGTGAAGCTTGGCTGTTTTCCTGGGGCCTGGAAATCATGGCTGTTGCAGCTGCCTGTTCCCTTTGAGAAAGGCATTCTTTCTTTTTGCTGCAATGGAGACGGGGCAGGAGGTTGAAAGAAACTGAATTACCACTGTGCATCTCCTAAGAGGCTCCCACAAATCTTTAACATACAGCATCATCCTAGCATGCTCTATTCTGTGGTTACTTTGAGGGATTCCCACAGAAGACATTCCCTTTCTCACAGCATCCCAGAGTTGATTGATTTCATGCCCACTTAGTGTGGACCATGTAGTCTTTATTCCTAACAGTGCATTTACCAGTACCTTACAGCAACCTTACAAAAGCTGAGATTGCATCTTTATAGAACACTCACTTATTCATTCAACAAATATTTATTGAGTACTTCTAGACAGTGGCAGGGGCACATTAAGCATACAGTGTAGGCAAAAGTAGGTTTACAGCTGTGAATATGTGCAACAGTTTATTCTTGCATTATTATTTATTAATAATTGTGTTATTTTCTATATTCACAACTATAAACTACTTTTGCCCAACTCTGTAGAGTAAATGAAATATTTATATGAAACATTAGATCCATTAGTGATAAATTATATGAAAAAAACACAGAGTAAGAGCATACTAAGCATACTCCCTAGTATACTAAGGAGATGCTTTTATTAACCAAAATGTTAATTTCTTGATTTATAATAGGAGACATATCTGACCAGACAGCTAGGCTCTGCTCTTTGCCCAGACATGTCTTTCTGGAAGGGAAGTCCCCATAGAAAAACATATTAAATGTTTTGCTACCGTGGCAACCAAAGGAACCCCTTTGCATGGACCTAGGCCTGAAGATGTGTGATTTGAGGAGCAGACTATGACTTTGTGTGATTAGAAAAAGGTGCCCTTCCTCCTAGTGAACACAAGCCAATGATGGGACATGCAGCTTGACAAAGGGAAAGAAGATTAGATTTCAGCTCTGATTCATTTCTTTTTTTTAAGATTATATTTATTTTTAGAGAGGGGGAGGGAGAGAGAAAGAGAAGGAGAGAAACATCAGTGTGTGGTTGCCTCTGGTGCACCCCCTACTGGGGACCTGGCCTGCAACCCAGCCATGTGCCATGACTGGGAATCAAACTGGTGACCCTTTGATTCTCAGACCAGCACTAAATCCACTGAGCCACACCAGTCAGGGTACTGACTCATTTCTTAGGGTAACTGCTTTTATGCAGTGAACAACCTGGGGATAACTGTATAGACCTACTACAACCAAAAAATTAAAATGAAAGTAATTGAGTGTTTTAAGGAACATTGCCTTTAAGGTACCAAGTAAAATGTTTGTCATATAATGATCCCTTTCACACCTAGTAGTGTGTGAAATATGTAAAATATAAAGCAAAGTATCATTTGTTAATCCTCTTATAGAATAATTGATCAACTCTAACCAAGTCTCTTTTTTTCTTACATGCAAGTGTAGTTGAAAATATTTTAAAGTCATTTTGAAAAGTGTTCACATTTCTAGACTCTATCTCATGCCAAGAAAAAGTTAGGACAATTTGAGTGACGTGGGAGAGGTTGGAATCCTGGTGAGAATGAGATTAGACATCCTGGATTCTGGTTTCTCCCAAAATAGCTGAAATCAGCCAGTTCAGCAAAACAGAATTATGCCCCATCTTCCACCCCACAGATGAGAGGACAGCAGACAGGCTTGGAAAGTTTGGCCCTGCTACAAGGTCTGATTTGCTCCCTAACTGGGGCCTGCAGTGTGGCCAAGCCTGGAGGTTACATTTACTTTTCTCTCATCCATTTTTTTCCTTCTCCAGGGCCTGGACAGTGTCTTGATCAAAAGAAATCAATTCTAAGACACTAATAATTTGAAAACATTGATCAGGTCTGCCCTGATCATTAGTAGGACCTGAGGCAAAAATACAATAAAGGCCTCACTAATCATATGTCTACATATTTAGAATATATAAATCAAAGCTAACACACTGCTGTTCTGTTCTGTTCTTCTATCTGATAAATATACCTTCAAAAGGATCTGGGACACCAGGTGTAGGAATGTAGTGGTACTAGGAGAACCAGCTCCCGGCCCACATTCCTGCTTTTCCCAGGGCCAGCCCTCCATCCGGGGCTTTATCTGGGCACAAGTGGACACTACCACTCACACAGCCAAACTCAGTCCTCATTTCCACAAGGCATCTCCACCTGCTGAGGCCAGGGGCTATCTACAGTGGGGTACACCCTCTGGAGGTCAGCCAAGGATAGAAGCCCATGCAAAACCTGGGAATCAGCTCAGTGCCATTTGGGCAGAACATTCCAGGGACCCAGATCATGGTCCAGAAGGTTGGTTCTAGTCTCCAGGCTGGCATAGATCTTTGAGCCCACAGATTCCCCACCTCAGAGGAGTGTCACAGCCAGAGTAAGATCCTCTTGATCACAACACCAAAGCAGAAGCCCCACTGGCCTGGATCTAAGAGTGATGTTGTCACTGTGAAAAGTAATTAATTTTTATCCTAGACATTTCAATTATGAGTCCAATCCTCTTAAAATGTGGCCCAGGAAAAACCTATTAAAATGTTAATTCATGAGCCCTAAGTCAGACCTATGAATCAGATTAAGTAGGGGAATGGTGGGGAGGGGAGTGGAATTTCCAGGAATCACATTTTTAAGCAATGTTCCTAAACGACTCTTTCTTGCACTAAAGGAAGTAGTTGAGAACTACTATCAAACAGCTGGGGTCTGGAACCAAAGGCCCCGCCTTCCACAAGGACTCCATCAACTCTGTCTCCAAAAGCTGGGCCCCTAAACATACTGATGAACTGTTCCCCATTTTAAAGACATTATCATCTAGATAAACCTGTTGGACTCCCAAAAGCGAAGGCTAGGACCCTTCAGTACAGTGTTAGATACACTGCTCACATCATACTCTCCAATTCCAAGAACACCATTACTTAATTCCTGGCAAGTTGCAGTGTAATTGAGTAGGTTGAGTTTCTTTATACAGCTGCTGTTAGCCAACTTCCTGAAAACAACATGACCTCATGATGAACAGGCATGGTTTCCCAATTGTAGTGTGACAATTATTATTGTTATTGTTGTTATTATTATTATTATCATCATCATCATCATCAGCATCACTATCTTCTTTTTTATTACTGTTACCCTTTCCTTTTACCTACCATTTAGCAGTCAGGGGCACTATCTTGATGCACCAGCCTCAGGACACAATCAGGCAGAACAAAAGCCATGGGTTATGAGTTGCCAAGAACACTGGTAGATCCATGGCAGAGACCTTGGCCTGCAGGGCCTTACAAACACCTATTTGTAAGTGAAGGGTGTTTGAGAGACGTAGAGAGGGTTTCTCCTTTTCTCTTCTTTTCTTTTCTTTTTTTCTTTTCTCTTCTCTTCTATTCTCTTCTCTCGTCTTTTCTTTGATTACCAGAGGCTTAACTTTAAATATCAAGACCCAAACCCCTAGAATTCAGAAAACTTATAAACCACTGATGGGAGAATAATGTAAATGTATACTAAAAGCATATAAAAATTCAATAAATGGGTAAAAAATAAAAGTCATAGAAAATATGACTGGGATTCAGACATGCATACATCTCTGAAAAGATACCCAGCTCTCCATCCTCAATATCAAGTTCTGAAGGGAACATGCAGAATAACAAGTTAGATATATCCAGATAGGGACTCCAGAAAAGTTGATGGGGTCTCTAAAAGATAAGCGCCAGGGCCTGGCTTCCTGGTGAGATGCCATTTTCCTGAGAGCTGCAAACTTCAGAGAAGCCTCATATACAACATGGCACCTGAGTAATAGATAAGCAATGGCCGAGGCAAGTGGCCTAGCAAATGGGTCTCAGAGAGGCCTGCATACCCTAGCACATACAAAAAAAAAATGGAAGAAAGGGGTACTGCATGCCTATAGAGCGCACTCCCACCAGAAGAGGTCTCTGACTGATAGAGAATAGAGTATACGAATGTGATAACTGAAGGTCATGATAAAACCAGAGACATAACTGTCCATGCAGCAGAGAAAGCTGTTGAGATGCCCAAGACCAAGTGGTACAAGTCACACCTCAGCAGAGGCCAGCACAGACAGAAAATACCATAGTCCAGCTGTATCTTATCCCACCACACCCCATGTTACAGCTGAAGAAAAATGAGGAACAGGATGGAGGGAATCTGAGTTCCAAACTTTAGGCAGCTGAGCCACCTTATGATCTGTCATTGGCAGACATTAGAACTCAAAATAAAGTTAAATTTCATTGCAAAGAAAAAAGATTACATTTTTGCATACCTGAATACATAGCCTGACAACATGATATATGTAAAGTATCAAACCTGCCACATAAGGAACAAAGCCCTTGAATCTAGTCTGTTCTGTATATGGCTTTTTCCAAGCAAATAATGTTAATTTTTACCACCTTCATTTTGTAGCACTACTTCCTGATGCAGATTTCTGAATGCAGATTCTGGGGGCATACCCCATTTGAAGCCCTATTTGAGACCTATCTTACCTTATACACTATCCTCAATTATCTTGCAAGTACATGTCATTGCTATGTCAGGTCTGAGATTTGATTTTACCCTGCATACAAGGTGATAAGTTAACCTGTTTGTATTTTGAGGCTCCTGGGCCAAAGACAAAGGACTTTATTACAGCACGGTGAGAAGCATGAGTACCAGTATACTTGCCCTCAAGACCCACAGGGTCATCGTGATTGGCCCAGATGGATGATAAACACACAGTAGGTTTGTGTAACAACTGAGAGGGCTTATTACCCGGTTTTTCAAGGTTAGCAACCCTGAGAAATGGCTCAGGTAAAACAGCAGTCAGGGTCGTGCAGATTTGGTACACCCAGCATGATGTGTAGAAATAGAAGAGAGCCAAAGAGGACTGCCTAACCAATGTGCAGGAGAGGAAACAATGACTCAGGCTGAAACACAGTATTATGAACAAAGTGCCAAACCAAGATACTCAAGGACCTGGGCTCTATCTTATTCTGCCATTTGGTGCCCATACAATGTGGTGAAACTTCATTCTTCTAGGCCATAATGTTCTCATCTCTAAAATGAAAGTAATAATACAGGTCTTGCCCACCACAAGGGTTGTTATTAAGACCAAATGAGCTACTTTTTGTGAAATCATCTTATAAAATATAAAACACTATACACATGAGAAATTGTTATAATTATCACAAACCCATCACCACCTTCTTTAAAAATAACTCAAATGATATCTGCTTCAAATTTTTTTTCAGAGAAACATGGGGTATAAATGAAAAATACTCAAAGCATATCATCATTGATTTCCAAGTTACTATTACATTAATTTCCAGTTTTCTTCTATGCTGTAAACTCTTTGAGGGATCTTTTCATCTTTATAATGTTCATTTTTGTGTCTCTGGCAACCAGGCCTATGCTAGCCACATAGCAATCATGGGTATGATAATGGAGTCTAGGTCTCCAACACTGTTAAACCCATCAGAAGAGAAAATCAACTTTGACATGATGGATGAGACCATGCCTCCAAGGTGCTAGCCAAATATTCAGAACTTTGGGAAATGTCTGCAATTTGCAGGGGTGGAAGATGGTTATTATTTCTTCAGCTCCACTTTTCAAGAGTTCATATCAACAGTACTCTTATGCCTGCCCTTTTCTGTGCTCAAAATTTTTCTGTCCACTTTTTCCCCATGAAGTCCAGCGTCATTAACTGCTAAAACTGTAAAGATTTGACACATTAAATCAGTGATCTTCTTTTTTATCTCCTACAGCCCAAAAGAATTTTGAAAAGCTATGTATTCCCTTACACATTCTCAAGTAGACACCTAAAATTTCTCATCATAAGTTAGAATAGCTTCAAAAATATATACTTCTTAGCATACTGTAAATAATTGACTTTTAAATAAAATATATAATACTCTATATTCAATGGACTCTAAATGCCCAAGCAACTTGATACCCAGTCTCACTCATTTAAAAATCTATAGACAAGCTCTTTTGTGACAACTGGAAAATTTATATCTTTCCCTTTTCTTCTCAATCTCATATTTCCCCTAAAGGAATGTTATTAATGCAATGTATTTTTATACTTGAAAGATTTCATTTGGTCATCCTACAACTTCTCTGCAATAACAAAATCATCTGTAGGTTGAAACTTAAACATTATAATTTTGTATGACTATAAGATTCTAAGTATTTTAAAAGTTTTCTGGATTGTGTTATCTTTACAATGATTTTTAGTACACAACTGACAAAAGCAACATAAACACATAACATATTTTGAAAAATAATTATAAAGTATACTAAGTTTAATTTAGGATTTAACAAGTGAGTAGAAAAGTGGGTGATCTGTGACAGAGCAGCAGAGTTGTGCCTTCATTAAACATGAGTATGGATCTCACTTTTCTGGCTTTTAGTTAATGAAAATGTTTCTCCTATGATTTTTAATAAATGTTTAAGGAAATATAAGACACTAACTTACCTCTAATATATGTTTCTCATTAGAAAATATAATATTGATATGTTGGGGAAAATTGTGAGTTTTTTTACTTTGAAATTATGCAAATTATACTATTGAGACTAGATTGAAATACAGATAAATGAGAGTAATCAGACAGAGCTCATCCTCATTACTGAGATGGTGAAACTGCAGAGAATATGTAGCTCATAGAAGACTGGCATTTCCCAGCATGCTTCTTACAAATCTTGAATGTTTCAATATAAATAGATAGCTAAAGTACAGAAACCTATGATGAGTTTGTCACCTGGGTGAATAACACGCTGCCATCTTCAATATTTCCAAGAGATATTCTTTTTCAAGGGTTTCTTTGCACAGTAGTGAACATGATATTCCATAATATACCTGAAATCAAAATATCCAAATTCCATAATGCACTTGAAATCCATAATACACTTGCCTAATTCCACAGGTACTTGAAATCAAAACATCCAAAGATGCATCAGCATGCCTGTTTAAAGTATTGTCTCAGGCAGTTGGGGCTGATATAATGAATTGCCATAGACTATGGCTTAAACCAGAAACATTTATTTCTCACATTTCTGGAGGGCAGAAGTCCAAGATGCTGGAAATTCAAGTTTCTGAAGAGGGTCCTCTTTCTGGTTTGCAGATGGCAGTATTCTCATATCCTCAAGTGTCAGAGTGCAGAGAGAGAGAGCAGCCTCTCACATCTCTTATTATAAGATTAATCCGGGCCCTGGCTGGCGTAGCTCAGTGGATTGAGCGCGGGCTGCAAACCAAAGTGTCGCAGGTTCAATTCCCAGCCAGGGTACATTCCTGGGTTGCAGGCCATAACCCCCAGCAACCGCACATTGATGTTTCTCTCTCTCTCTCTCTCTCTCTCTCTCTCTCTCTCTCTCTCTCTCTCTCTCTGTGTGTGTCTCTCTATCTCTCTATCTCCCTTCCTTCCCTAAAAATAAATAAAAATAAAATCTTAAAAAAAAAGAGTAATCCCATTTATGGGGGCTCTAAACTCATAACCTAATTATCTTCCAATCTTCCAAAGGCCAACAACCCTCCACATACCATCATATTGAGTGTTAAGATTTCAACATATGAATTTTGGGAGACACAAATGTATAGTTCTTAATAGTTAGGCTTTGCTCTCAGGAGGGATAAGCATAAGACAGGGAAGGATGTGGTGGCCTATTACCTTTGGTTTGTGGTGCTATTTTGATTAAAGAAGGCTATCAAGTTACCTGTAGTTCTAGTTGTCTCTGCTTAGTGTCCTAGAGGTTTCTACACCAAGGCAATGTACCATAGTATGATTTGGGTTTGATGAGAAATTTGTCTCTCTCCTGTAAACAGAAGAAGATAGATTATGAAAGGAAAGGTGGAAAAGGAGAAGCAGCCTGATGCAGGTCCATATGCAAGCAGATGAATATATAAAGAATGTTAGAGAGAAATATAGATTCTGGAAATTGACTCCTTCAAAATTATATGAATCTATATACCTCTTAGAATGTCTTCATGTTCCCCTAAAGCTATGCAAACCCCAATTTGAATGAAATATTTCTACTATTGCTAATAACTACCACTACAATGTGCTAAGAGTTTAAGTATTTCATTCTTTATTCTTAAGTATTGCATATTACATTCTTCAAATATGTCAGCTCATTTAAATTGTGTTTTTCATGTGATAGCCCTTAAACCCATTTATAGATGAAGAAATTGGGGCTCAGAGAAGATAAACAATTTGCCCAGAATTTCATGGCTAGTAAGTGCCAAAGCCAATTCAATCCTAGCTCCATTTGACTCCAGAGCCTGAGCTTCGTGATAATTTTATGTGGCTTTGTCTATGCATTCTTGACTGTCATAAATGGTGTTTTCAGAAGAATGGTTCTCTAATTGTGGATTTTCAGAATTATGTAGCAGTCTTTGAGAAACACTTCATCAAGACAGTCTTCCTAGTATTTCATATAATCGTGAAACGTATAATCATGTGTGTGTATATAGTACTCTTCTGATACTACATATTACTGTATTTCTAATGGGGTTGCAATGGGGATATCAAATATGAATAGCAAATAAGCATTCAAATTAAGAAAATGAGATTATTCCAAGGTCTTTATTTAGTCCACTGTTAGAAGTTCCTCTTGTTTCATACTTAATTTAACTTTGTGGTTACTGTGTTTTCCTTTAAAATATCTCTCAAAGGATTACTTCTTTAATCCTTTTTGGTCTAAACCTGTGAATGCATCTAAAAGTCTCTTTATTGATTAACAACATAGTTAAAAATTAAAGGTAATAGGTAACCATAATAGCAAATGGTAAAGAAGTTTCTATTGTTGTTTGCAAAAAAAATAGACAAATTTATGTACACACATCATTTTCAGTGGAACTGTGAGAAAAGTGAACTGTGAGAAAATACAAATATACATTTGTATTTTATAATACAGGCTATACTAATATTCATTTATGTATTCATTAAGACAAATGAAAGCTTGTTTCCTTGGGTAGAGTTGGGCTTTTTCAGTCATAAAGACATCTTAGAAGTAGCAAGACATGGGGTAAAGAAGTCAGGTCAGTTTCCCACATTACAGATTTAGGAAGAGAGTAATCTTAATGATCTAGGCTGAAAACATTATACAGCAGTCATTAAGGCAAAAGAGCACCTCTGATAAAAGCCACAAGGCATGGCTGAGACACTGGCAAGTACAGTCGAGGGGAAACTGAAAAATCTAAGGAATTTAGTAAGGCAATGAAGTAGCAAAAAGATATTTTGCTAGTTTTTAAAATTACATTCCCTAATAAGAATGAACAAAGATTTATGTGTATATGGTTCCTAATGAAATAACAATATTACATATTTATGTTTTGCTTAAAGAAATTTCATGTAAATTTATTCTGCATAACAGCAGGTGGAGTTTATGAGGTAGACACTATTTTTTTAAAAGATTTTATTTATTTATTTTTAGAGAGGGAAGGGAAGGAGAGAGAGAGAGAGAAACATCAATGTGTGGTTGCTGGGCGTCATGGCCTGCAACCCAGGCATGTACCCTGACTGGGAATCGAACCTGCGACACTTTTGGTTCGCAGCCCACGCTCAATCCACTGAGCTACACCAGCCAGGGCTTGACACTATTTTTATTATATGGCAAGAAAGAAAACTCAGACACAGGAAGACTGGGCGAATTGCCCAGTGTCCCTCAGCTGCTTCCAAGCAGAGTAATAATCAGGCAGACCCAGTCCAAGAGAGTCCCATTTCTTTCCAGCAGTCTGACAAAGTCTCTTCTGCTACTTTTTTCTCCTCTTCTCTTCTAATATCTAGTATTTGTAATGGCTTCTTCCCATTAATTCCAGAAGTGCCATCTACTGCACCCTCCTATAGCTACATCTACCCCATTGCTTCATTTTCAGCAAAGGTAGAGACCATAAGAAAAATCCAGGCCCCAAGCTTCTGTTAGTGGTACTGAGGGCTGTGGGCCCAGAAATCCCTACTCTGAGAGGTTAAGAATTTTTATGAACCTCACATCAAGCTATAACTATGAACTCTGTCAATGCCCCTTTTGTTCTATTCCTTGATTATTGTACTTGCACAGAAATAGTGACCATTTTTTAGTAGCTGATACCTAAAAGAATGACTTTGCTTGTAAAATCTCAACAAGAATGTAAAAAAATGCATTTGAGTATCTATACAGATCTAAACAACAAACTCTGGTCTGTTGAGTGGATTTAAATGCTTTTTTATTTTGAGTCTGTAAATTTTGCCATTTCTGGATGAAGAAACATATATATAAGTTTCTACAACTAGACAACAATTAAGCAGACATTTAAGTTAAAAACTTCAAGTTAAGTTAACCTCTCCACTTTTGTGTATATATAAGAATTTTTTTGTCATGTGAATTCCCTACTTGATCACATTTCCTCTGTAAAAGCTTGATTTTTAAAAAAGATTTGATTTGGTTTCACAGGAGAATTCTACAAAGCATTTAAGGAAGAACTAACACCTATCCTTCACAGACTATTTCAAAAAATCCAAAAAGATGGAAGACTACCAAACTCTTTTTATGAGGCCAACATCATCTTAATCCCAAAACCAGATAAAGACACAACAAAGAAAGAAAACTACAGGCCAATATCGCTGATGAACATTGACGCTGAAATCCTCAACAAGATACTGGCAAACCGCATCCAACAGTACATTAAGAAGATCATACACCATGACCAAGTTGGATTCATTCCAGGTATGCAAGGATGGTACAATATACGCAAATCAGTAAATGTAATACATCACATAAACAAAAGCAAAGACAAAAACCACATGATCATATCAATAGATGCAGAAAAAGCATTTGATAAGGTACAGCACCCATTTATGATAAAAACACTCAGTAAAGTGGGAATAGAGGGAGCATTCCTCAACATAATAAAGGCCATATATGAGAAACCTACAGCCAACATTATACTCAATGGGCAAAAATTAAAATCTTTTCCACTAAGAACAGGAACAAGACAAGGATGTCCACTTTCACCACTTCTATTCAATATAGTACTAGAGGTTCTAGCCACAGCAATCAGACAAGAAAAAGAAATAAAAGGAATCCAAATCGGAAAGGAGGAAACAAAACTGTCACTGTTTGCAGATGACATGATAGTGTACATAGAAAATCCTATAGACTCCACCAAAAAACTGCTTGACCTAATAAATGAATTTGGTAAAACAGCGGGATACAAAGTCAATATCCAGAAATCAAAGGCATTTCTGTACACCAACAATGAAACAGCAGAAGCAGAAATCAAGAAAAAAATCCCATTTGAAATAGCAAAAAGGAAAATAAAATACCTAGGAATAAACCTAACCAAAGAGGTAAAAGACCTGTATTCAGAAAACTACATAACACTGAGGAGAGAAATCAAGGAAGACACAAACAAATGGAAACATATACCGTGTTCATGGATTGGAAGAATTAATATCATTAAAATGTCCATACTACCAAAAGCAATCTACACATTCAATGCAATACCTATTAAAGTACCAATGGCATATTTCACAGACATAGAACAAACACTTCAACAATTTATATGGAACCATAAACGACCCCGAATAGCTGCTGCAATTTTGAGAAAGAAGAGTAAAGTAGGAGGAATCACAATACCTGACACTAAACTATACTACAAGGCCACTGTAATCAAAACAGCATGGTACTGGCATAAAAACAGGCACATGGACCAATGGAACAGAACAGAGAGCCCAGAAATAAACCCAAGCCTCTACGGTCAATTAATATTTGACAAAGGAAGCAGCAACATAAAATGGAATAAAAATAGCCTCTTCAACAAATGGTGTTGGGAGAACTGGACAGCTACGTGCAAAAAAATGAAACTCGAGCACCAACTCACACCTTATACAAAAATAGATACAAGGTGGATAAAAGACTTAAATATAAAGCGTGACACCATTAAAGTCCTAGAAGAGAACGTAGGTAGGAAAATCTCAGATATTTCACGCAGGAACGTTTTTACTGACTTGTCTCCTAGAGCAAGGGACATAAAGGAAAGAATAAACAAATGGGACCTCATCAAAATTAAAAGCTTTTGCACAGCTAAGGAAAACAGTATCAAAATAAAAAGAGAACCAACTGTATGGGAAAACATATTTGCTAATGATACCTCAGACAAGGGTTTAATTTCCAAAATATATAAAGAACTTACGCGACTCCACTCTAAGAAGACAAATAACCCAATTAAAAAATGGGCAAAGGACTTGAACAGACAATTCTCCAAGGAGGACATACAGAAAATCCAAAGACACATGAAGCGATGTTCAATATCGCTAGCCATCAGAGAGATGCAGATTAAAACCACAATGAGATACCACTTCACACCAGTCAGAATGGCCATCATAAACAAAGCAACAAACAACAAGTGTTGGAGAGGATGTGGAGAAACGGGGTCCCTAGTGCACTGTTGGTGGGACTGCAGACTGATACAACCATTATGGAAAGCAGTTTGGAACTTCCTCAGAAAACTAAAAATGGATCTGCCTTTTGACCCAGCAATTCCATTGCTGGGACTCTATCCTAAGAACACTAAAACACCAATACAAAAGAACCTTTGCACCCCGATGTTCATAGCAGCACAATTTACAATAGCTAGGTGCTGGAAGCAACCTAGATGCCCATCAGTAAATGAATGGATCAAAAAACTATGGTACATTTACACAATGGAATTCTATGCAGCAGAAAGAAAGAAGGAGCTCATACCCTTTGCAACAGCATGGATGGAGCTGGAAAGCATTATGCTAAGTGAAACAAGCCAGGCAGTGAAAGACAAATACCACATGATATCACCTTTAACAGGAATCTAAACAACAAAACAAAACAAAACAAAAAACTAGCAAAATATAACCAAAGACACTGAAATAGGGGATAGTCTGACAGTGGCCAGAGGGGAGAGAAGAGGGAATTTCAGGGGGGAATGGGTAGGGATTACAGGAACAAATTTGAAGGACACATGGACAAAAACTAGGGGTGGGGGATAATGGGGGGAAGGGGGGAGGGTTGGGTGGAGGGGCTGGAATGGGAGTAGGGGGGAGAAAACTGTACTTGAACAATGATTGAAATAAAAAAAAAAAGAATATATCAGAAGAATTCTCAAAAGCAAAAAAGCAAACAGAACAAAGACCAAAAAAATCCTGAAGATAATATTCAAGGATCGTGGGATAATTTCAAAAGGTATAACATGTGTAATAAGAATACTAGGAGAAGAAAGAGAGAAGGAAAAAGAAGAAATATTTTAAACAATAATGACTGTGAATTTCCCTCAAATTAATCTCAGACACCAAAACACATATCCTGGAGGCTCAGGGAACATTAAGCAGGATAAATGCTCCCAAAATGACAGTGAACCATATCATTTTCAAATTACATAGAATAAAAGGTAAAAATTCCTGAAAGAAAGCAGAAAAACAAAGATAAAACTTACATCCAACTTCTCTTTAGAAACCATGCAGGCAAGAAAAGAATGGAGTGAAATATTTAAATTGTTGAGGGGAAAAACAACCTAGAAATCTGTACCCTATAATATTATCCTTCAAAAGTGAAAGAGAAATAAAGACTTTCTCAGACAAATAAAAAAAAAAAAGATTTTATTTATTTATTTTTAGAGGAGAAGGGATGAAGAAAAATAGGGAGAGAAACATCAATGTATGAGAGAAATATCAACTGGCTGCCTCTCACATGTCCACAACTGTGAACCTCACCCACAACTAAGGCACGTGCCCTGATGGGGAATTGAACTGACAACTTTTTGGTCTGCAGGCTCATGCTCAATCCACTGAACCACGTAAGCCAGGGCCAGCCTGATTTTTAAATCTATATTAGGTTGAGTAATAACAATAGATGACATTTATTTGAGTACCATTCTAAGTGTTTTGTTTATATTATCTTATTAAGCTCTCATAACAACCTTAAGAGGTAAATACATATCTCATTAATCCTAATTTGCAGATACAGAAACTGAGACATAGAGAGGTCACAGGACTTCCTACAGGTCTACCAGACAGCGCTTGAATCCTAGCAGTCTGCTTAGTGCCCACATTCTAAACTGTCTCTAATGGTCATAGGAATTTGATATTACCAGTCTAGCTGCTTGTGTCACCTACATGCTTACCATATCTTCAAATTCTTTGATTTGAAAAGTTGAACCAATTGGATCAATCCAAGACGGTGGAATGGATGGAATAAGTGGAAACTACACTAACCTCCTCCCAGGACCAATCTGGAATTACAACTAAATTGTAGAGAAATCATCCTGAATATCCAACTGAAAACTAGCTAGAGAAAAGCCTTATAACCATAGACAGATGAAATAAATCACTTCACCACAACAAGACTGATAGGGAGTGTGGAGGGGGTGTGAGAGGACTGGCTAGGCTCCCACAAGTGGGGAAGGATATTTCAGCAGCTGGAGGGTTCTCCCTGAGAAGTGTGTGGTTTAAACCCCAAGCTGGTCTCCCAAGCATACAGCACCAGAACCATTAAAAAAAAAACACCCAGATAACATCCAGTTGTGAAAAGCAGCAGGGTTTCTGTATACTAGGGAGAGATGGCTAGACATGCAGAGAGCCTCTTAAAGGGCCAACACACAAAATTTCACTTGCAGCCACTTACCCTGGGCTCCAGCAGAGCAAGGGCAGAGTAGACTAGAGACATTTGAGGAGATTCTAGGGCTGGTGGCTCTTGAGAGAAAGCTGAAGGAACAGCTACCAGGATCCCTTTGCTGAGTCATTCTCCATAGTGCAAAAGCTGTCTTTTTCAGTTAAAGCACTCCTTTCCAAGTGGCATCAGCTTGAGGGGAAGTAATAGTCCTACCCCCAGGAATTACTCAGCCCCATCCTACGGTGCTTAAGCTGGAGTGCTGATTACAGCATGATCAGGTTAATGATGCATCAGTTTAATAGATGATCAGTTTAACATCTTAGGCAGAAAATACAAAGCAGCCAAACTGGGAAGACAAAGAAACAGACCCCAAGTGAAAGAACAAGAAAATTCTCTGAAAGAACTAGATAACATGGAGGCAAGCAATTTATCAGGTGCTTTAGAGTAATGATTATAAAGATACTCAACAGTGTGAAAAAAGATATAGAACCCATTAAAAAGGACTAGTCAAAAACAAAGAATGCAACATCTGAAATAAATAATACACTGGAAGGAATAAACAGTAGGCTAGATGAAACAGAGGATTGAGTCTGTGTTTTGGAAGGCAAGGTGGAAAAAAATACCCAAGCAGAGGAGCAAAAAGAAAACAGAATTTTTTTTTTTTTTTTTTTTTTTTTTTTTAGAGAGGGAAGGGAGGGAGAGAGAGAGAGAGACATCAATGTGCAGTTGCTGGGGGTTATGGCCTGCAACCCAAGAATGTACCCTGGCTGGGAATCGAACCTGGGACACTTTGGTTCCCAGCCCGCGCTCAATCCACTGAGCTACGCCAGCCAGGGCTCAGAAAACAGAATTTTGAAAAATGCTTAAAAAATATTTTGGACAACATGAAACGTAACAACATCCACATCATGGTGAGAAGAGGGAGAGCAAGTGATTGAGAATCTATTTGAATAAATAATGACTGAAAACTTCCTTAATCTGGTGAAGGAAAAAATCATACAAGTTCAGGAACCTCAGAGAGTCCTAAACAAGTTGGACCCTAAGAGGACTACACTGAAACACATCATAGTTAAAATGACAAAACTTAAAGACAAGGAGATAGTCCTACAAGCTGCAAGAGAAAAGTAGGTAATTGCCTACAAGGGAGCACCAATTAGACTGGCATCTGATTACTCAACAGAAATATTTCAGGCCAGAAGGGAGTGGTGTGAATACTCAAGGTGATGAAAAGCAAGGATCTACAAATAAAGCTACTCTACCCAGCGAGGCTATCATTTAAAATTGAAGGAGAAACAACGAGCTTCCCAGACAAGAAAAATTAAAGGAATTTGTTAACACCAAACCAGTATTACAACAAATGTTAAAGAGTTTTCTTTAAGAAGAAGAAAAAAGAGAAAAAAAAAAAACAGAAGAAAACAGTCCAAGAAAATGGCACTACATACATATCTATCAATAATTACCTCAAATGTAAATGGTCTAAATGCTCCAACCAAAAGACACAGGGGTAGCTGAATGGATAAGAACACAAGACCCAAGTCTCATCGCAAATCACAAGACCCAAGTCTCATCGCAAATCACAAGATACACACAGACTAAAAGTAAAGGGATGGAAAGGGTATTTCATGCAAATAGAATAGAAAAAAAACTGGGGTAGCAATAGTTATATGTGACAAAGTAGACTTTGAAACCAAAGGTATAGTAAGAAACAAAGAAAGATACTACAAAATGATAAAGGGGACAATCCAACAAGAGGATATAACCCTAGTAAACATTTACACACCCAACATGGGAGCACTTAAATTTGTAAAGCAAATCTTGATGAGCATAAAAGGAGAGACTGACAGAAATACAGTCACAGTCAGAGATTTTAACACTCCATTGACTTCAATGGATACACCTTCCAGGCAGAAAATCAATAAGAAGTCAACAGCCTTAAACAACACACTAGGTCAAATGGATTTAATTGATATCTTCAGAGCATTTCACCCCAAAGCTGCAGAATATACATACTTTCAAACATACATGGAACATTTTCTAAGATATACCATATGTTGGAACACAAAACAAGTCTCAATAAATTTAAGAAGATTGAAACCATATCAAACAACTTCTCTGAGCACAATGCTATGAAACTAGAAATTAATCACAAGAACACTGAAAACCATGCAAAGACATGGAAGCTGAATAACATGTTATTAAACAATGGATGGGTCAACAATGAGATCAAAAAAAAATCAAAAGATACCCTGAAACAAATGAAAATGAGGACAAAATAATCCAAAATCTGTGGGATGATGGGAAACCAATACTAAGAAGGAAGTTCATAGCATTATAGGCCTATCTCAAAAAAACAAGAAAAAAACTCAAATGAACAATCTAACTTTACACTTAAAGGCACAACAACAAACAAAGCCTGAAATAAGTACAACAAAGGAAATACTAAACCTCATAGCAGAAATAAATTAGAGTCTAAAAAAAAATTACATGCAAAATCAATAAATCCAAGATCTGCTTCTTAAAAAAAGATGAACAAGATCAACAAACCTTTAACAAAAGTCATCAAGAATAAAGAGAAAGAACCCAAATAAATAAAATCAGACATGAAAGAGGAGAAATAACCAACACCAAAGAAATAAAAAGGATTGTAAGAAAGTATTATGAATAATTATATGCCAACAAATTGGACAGCCTGGATGAAATGGATAAATTCCTAGAAACATACAATCTTCCAAAACTTAATCAGAAGAACCAGAGAATTTGAATAGACAGGCGACAGCTAATGAAATTGAAGCATACTCAGAAAACTCCCAAAAAAACAAATGCCCTTGACCAGATGGCTTCACAGTTGAATTTTACCAAATATTCTAAGAACTAACACATCTCCTTCTCAAACTATCTCATAAAATTCAAGAGGAGGGAAAGCTCCCAAACTCATTTTACAAGGCCAGCATTATCTTAATTCCAAAACCAGATAAAGACACTACAAAGAAGACTAATTTAGGCCAATATCCCCAAGAAACATAGATGCTAAAATCCTCAACAAAATATTAGCAAACTAAATGCAGCATTGCACCAAAAAGATCATTCACCATGATCAATTCTGTTGAGTGGGATTTATTCCAGGAATGTAAGGTTGGCACAACATTTGCAAATCAATAAATGTGATTCACCATATAAACAAAATGAAGGATAGAAACCACATAATCAATAGATGCAGAAAAGGCTTTTCATAAAATTCAGCACCCATTTATGATAAAAAACTCTCAGCAAAATTGTAATAAAAGGAACATACCTAAACATAATAAAGCCCATATATGACAAACTCACTGCCAGGGTCATACTCAATGGGCAAAAACTACAAGCATTCCCCTTAAAATCAGGGACAAGACAAGGATATCCACTTTCACCTCTTATTCAAAATGGTACTGAAAGTTCTAGTAACAGTTATCAGACAAGAAGAAGAAATAAAAGGCATCCAAATTGGAAAGGAAAAAGTAAAACAGTCTTATTTGCAGATGACATGATACTGTACATAGAGAATCCCAAAGATTCCACCAAGAAACTACTAGAGCTGACAAATTAATTCAGCAAAGTAGCAGGATATAAAATTAATATCCAGAAATCAGTTGCATTTTTATGTCAATAACAAACCAACAGAAAGGGAAATTAAGAAAACAACCTCATTCACAATTGCTTCAAATAGAATAAATTACCTCAGAATAAACCTAACCAAGGGTGTAAAAGTAAATTATAAGACACAGAAGAAAGACAGTGAAGAGGATACAGATAAATGGAAGCACATACCGTGTTTATGGATAGGAAGAATTAACATCATTAAAATCTCCATACTACCCAAAGAAATCTATAGATTTAAGAGTATTCTCATCAAGATTTCAATGATGTATTTCACAAAACTAGAACAAACATTTCCAAATTTATAAAGATCCACAAAAGGTCCTGCATGGCAATAGCAATCCCGAGAAAGAACAAAGTTGGGGGAATCACACTATCTAATATCAAACTATACCACAAAGCCATAGTAATCAAAACAGCCTGAGCCCTGGCTGGCATAGCTCAGTGGATTGAGCTCAGGCTGGGAACCAAAGTGTCCCAGGTTCGATTCCCAGCCAGGGTACATTCCTGGGTTGCAGGCCATAACCCCCAGCAACCGCACATTGATGTCTCTCCCCCTCTCTCCCTCTCCCTCTCTCTCTCTCTCCCTCCCTTCCCTCTCTAAAAATAAATAAGTAAAATCTTTAAAAAAAAAAAAACAGCCTGATATTGGCATAAAAATAGACACATAGATCAATGGTACAGACTAGAGAGCCCAGAAATAAACCACACATTTATAGTCAATTAGTACTCAGCAGAAGAAGCAAGTACATACAATAGGCTAAACATGGTTTATTCAATAAATGGTGTTGGGAAAATTGGACAGATACATACAGAAAAATGAAACTAGACCACTTTCTTACACACACACAATAATAAATTCAAAATGGATCAAAGGCTTAAATGTTAGACCCAAATCCACAAAAATCCTAGAATAAAACATAGGCAGCAACATCTCAGATATTGCCCATAGAAATTTTTTTATCAGATATATGTCCCCAGGCAAGGGAGACGAAAGGAAAAATAAACAAATGGAACTACCTGAAACTAAAAAGGTTTTGCACAGCAAAGGAAAACATCAACAAAATAAATAGACAACCCACAGAATGGGAGAACATATTCACCCACACATATTGAAAGGGATTAACATTCAAAAAGTTTTTTAAAGATTTTGTTCATTTATTTTTGCAGACAGGGGAAGGAAGAAAGAGGGAGAGAAACATCAATTGGCTGCCTCTCACATGCCATGGCCCACAACCTAGGCATGTACCCTGACTGGGAATCAAACCAATGACCTTTCAGTTCTCAGGCTGGGACTCAACCTGCTGAGCCACAGCAGCCAGGTAAATATCCAAAATTTATAAAGATCTTACAAAACTTAATAACAAAGAAAACAAACAACCCAATTTTTAAAAAGGACCTGAATAGACCTTTCTCCAAAGAGGAGATACAGATGGCCAATAGACACATGAAAGGATGCTCCATGCCATTATTCATCAGAGAAATGCAAATTAAAACCACAGTGATATACCATCTCACACCTGTCAGAATGGTTAATATCAACAAATCAACAAACAAGTACTGGTGAGGATGTGGGAAAAGCAGAACCCTTTTGCACGGTTGGTGGGAATGCACCCTGACCCTGGTGCACCCACTGTGGAAAGCAGTAAGGAGATACCTCAAAAAATTAAAAATGAATCTTCCCTTTGACTCAGCAACCCCATTTCTGGGAATATACACCAAGGAACCCAAAACACTAATTCAAAAGAACACAAGCACCCCTATGTTCATTGCAGCATTATTTACAATCACCAAGGCATGGAATCAACCCAAGTGTCCATCAGTAGATAAGTGGATAAAACAACTATGGAACATTTACAGAATGGAGTACTATTTGGCCATAAAACAGAATAAAACTTTGTCTTTTGTGAAAGTATGGGTGTACCTAGAAAACATTATGCTAAGTGAAATAAGCCAGTCAGTGAAAGCCAGTCAGTGAAAGACAAATACCATATGATTTCACTCATATGTGGACTCTAATGAACAAATTGAACTAACAAGCAAAACAGAGACAGACTCATAGATGGAGAGCAGATGACAGCTGGTAGAGGGGCAGTAGAGGGTGGAGGGATTGAACACAAAGGACAAAGGACTCATGGACATGGACAACAGTGTGGTGATTGCTGTAGGGTGAGGGGTAGAAGGGAACTAAATGGTAATGAAAAAATGCAGTAAAAAATAAATTTTAAAAAATAAATAAATTATACAGAACATCAAAAAATAGTTAAAAAATTAATTTACAATGATGAACTTTAACAAACATAAAATGATAAAATTTTAAGGAAATAATTAGGAAAGCATCTTCAGGACTAGGTGAAGAATTTTTAGACTTGATTCCAAAAACATAATCCATGGAAGAAAAATTTGATAAATCAGACCTCATCAAAATGTAAAATTTCTGCTCTGCAAAACACCCTATTAAGGTGTTACAAAGATAAATTATAGGCTGAGAGAAAAATTTGCAAATCATATATCCAATAAAGTACTTGTATCTAGAACAAATGAGGAACCCTCAAAACTCAATAGTAAAGAACAAATAATTCAATTCAACCCAATTAGGAAATACACCAAAGATATGAGTAAACCTTTCATGGAAGAGGATATACAGGAGCAAAAATGAATGTGGAAGATATTCAGCATCACTAGCCATTTGGGAAATGCAAATACACCATATTGAGGTATTACAATACACATATCAAAATAGCTAAAATGTAAAACATTGATAACACCAAACAGTGGCAACTCAGGCTTTGCTCATGGGAATGGTGTAGCCATTTTGGGTAATAATTTGCCAAACTGTTATAAAATTAAACATAATTATTATATAACATAGAAATTTCACTCTTGGGCATTTATCCCAAGGAAATTAAAACTTATATGCAAATAAAGCACATATTAAAATGATAATTACAGATTTATTTATAACAACCAAAACTTCAAACAACCTAAATATCTTTTGGCAGGATATCCTTCAGCAGGACTGGTTAAACAAACTGTGGTATATCCACCCAATGAAATACTACTCAGCAACAAAAAACAACAAACTAACGCTACATACAAAAACTTGGATAGATCTCAAGGGAATTATGTTAAGTAGGAAAAGAGAGTCTCAAAAGATTACATAGTGTATGATTTAATTTATATAACATCCTTGAAATAACAAAATTACAGAGATGGGGAACAGACTAGTAGTTGTTGAGGGTTAAGGATGGAGGGTGGACATGACTATAAAGAGATAACAAAAAAGAGTCTCATGGTGACAAAACACTTCTGTATCTTGATTGTAGTGGTGGCTACAGGAATTTACATATGAGAGAAAGTTTCACAGAGCTATACATACACACTTCCCACACACACACATTTAAGTGTGTACAAAACTGGAGAAATCTGAATAAGCATTGTAGATTATACCAGTGCCAATTATCTGGTTTTCATATCATAGTTACACAAGATGTCAATCATTGGGGTAAATTGAGTGAAGCACACATACAAACTCCCTACACATCCTTTTTTACAACTACCTGTGGGAATCTATAATTATTTCAAAATAAATCATTTTAAAAAAGTTAGTCAGGCCCAAGACTTTAACCCTGTGGCAGTCCACCAAACACCTCATTCCAGGTAGAAAATGAAATAATCAACTCTATTTGAATAAAATTAATTCTAGCAGCTGTAAATTAACCTAACAAGTATGATGATCAAGTCTTTATTTCACCAACCTAACAAAAAAAATCAAGGGGAACTTTAATTGCTTTTCTGAAATTAAGATAGATTACATCCAGAGCCTTCCCTCAATGTATAAAGCTGAAGACTCTACCAGTGAGATTACCCAGACCAATCCTTGATAGGCCATGCTGGTCCTGGTGATGATGTCTTTTCTAAATGCTCAGAAACCACATTTAGTAGTCCTCAGATTTGATCTAAGATTAGCAAAGAGCTGATGTCAAGTGTTACAGTATATTTCCCCCTTTCCTCTAACCTATTGGTTTGTCTTACTTCTTACATTTATCACACACTAAGTGTTCATCCTACATGCACGGCTCTACATGGGGTCATTTGTCTTTCTCCTGACATTTAGCTCCAAGCTCTTTATTTTTGTGTAGAAACAGAAGAGGGAGCAACTAATTCAGCCTGGAGGGATCAGGCAGCTTCACAAAGTGGCCATTTAAGCTGGTTTCACCAGGATTTTTTTCTCCCTCTTCCAGAAGATTGATTGGAAAAGTCCTTATGACCACATCAGCAATTGTCCTGCCAAACTAATTCTTCCATCCTTGAAAGATACACTTTGGTATGTTTGGCAATTAACCCAAGCAGTCTAATCTGCTTCTCTAAACCAACAATAAAAGCCAACTCTTACTTCCCTACATCCTTTTCTTCCAAAATTAACTTTAAAAAATAAATAAAAATTCTATATAAAGTCCTCTGTTTTCTGTTTAAAACTCCAATGACAGAGATAAAAGCCCAACTTCTTAAAGTCATGGAATATTGTATCAGAAATAGATGTTAGAGGCCAGCCTCCTGTCACAGAGAAGAAACAGAAACTCAGAGGGTGGTGCAGTGTGCCGAGTCAGGCAGCCGAGAGAAGGCAGACTTCCTACTCCCAGCCAGGGCCCCCTCCACCCAGCCATATTTGCTGAATATTTTCTCACCAGTATTTCTAGGTATATTAGAATAGCTGCTCAAGGAAGAGGGCTTGCCCGCTGTTGAACTGTATCAGACACTCCACAAGTCTCTTGTATTCCAAAGGGCTCCTTGAAGACAACATCTGCGCTTCCATTTTATTTTATTTTATTGCTTATTTTATTATTTTTTAATGCTAGTTAGGTTCTGAGTCTCAAGAAATTAACAAAGTCCCCACTACCTGAAGAGAGAGTGAAAAGGGAACCCAATGATGCTTCAGATAAGATCAGGGACCCTCCCCATGTTCTCTTCCACATCACTATTGGCAGGAATGGAAAGGGGACCATTCACATTCTAGCAACAGACCACCCCACAATTCCAACCTAGACAGTCCATGGCACTGCCTTCCTTGAGACCATTGGAACGAACCTCAGTATAACTGTAACGCTGTTTATGTCGACACAAAAGGCCCAGAACTCTCAGGTCAGCTCTTGTCCCCAATATGGTTCTGTGAGCAGTGAGGCAACCATCTCCCCAAATACACAAACGCACACAATTCCTATCACCTTCCCTATCCTATTTGTTTTACCTTAGCATTTATGATGATCTGACAAAGCATGTACTTTAACTACTCGCTTTTCTCCCCTCTTCAAAAATGAAAGCCCTATGAGGACAAGAATTTGTGTTTGTTTTGTTCACTGCTCTACCTCTAATGCTGGTACTTTGTAGGAGCTCAAAACCATTTGCCAAATAAATCTATCCCTACTATTTTTTAAAGTCTGTAAACAGACAATGTGAGGACCAAAGAATGTCTGAGAAGTTCAAGAGGGCAGCAGAGGTCATGTGTAGCTACCAGAAAACTTGAAGAGAAGAAGGCTTGAGTCCTAAGGATTTCCAGAAATGGCACCAATCTCATTAAAGAATTGTGAATAGGGGATACTCAGACTGAATATGGGCAGACACAGCAAGCAGTGTGCCTTTTGAACAGGAATAGAAATAACTTGGTATCTACTATATGCCAAGCACTACGTCAGTAGGTTGTCACAAGGACTATACAAGGTGGTACAGATGAAGCAACAGGCAAAGAGGAGTTAAGTAACCATCTGATATCCACAATTAATAATTGGCAGAGTCAGTTTTCAAACCTATCTCTCAGGCTCCAAAATCCATGCCCTTTCCTCTTTCGAAGCTTTCCTGTCCCCTTCATTCCAGGCAGCAAGGTCCCTGCCTAGAGCACCAGGTCTCAGTCCCTCAAAGGATCCTCCTCCTAGCCCCACATATCCAACAGGATCCATCAGCCCCCAGGCATGTGTTAATACATGCTATCAGGCTTATACCCTGGTCGCTGTCTTCCTTGCTCTCTTGTGTCTTTCCAGCTTCACTGGGGTGTGATTGATTAAGTTATATGTATTTAAACTGTAGAACATAATGATTTGACTTCTGTATATATTATGAAATGTCTACCACAATCAAGTCAATTAAACCTCACATATTTACCCTTTTGTGTGTGCAATGAGAACACATTATCTACTGTAACAAATTTCAAATATGCAATACATTATTAACTATAGTCACCATGCTGTGTTTTAGAACCTCAGAATTTATTCATCCTACAACTGAAAGGTTGTAGCCTTTGACCGATATCTCCCCATTTCCTGGTAAACCCCCAAACTCCCATCAACTACCATTCCACTCTGTTTCTATGAGTTGGACTTTTTTAAAGATCCCATACCTAAGTGATACCATACAGTATTTGTCTTTCTCTGCTTGACTAATCTCACTTAGCATTATGCCCGTCAAGTTTATTCAGGTTATTGTCACAAATGGCAGGATTTCCTTCTTTTTTTTATGGATGAATAATATTATATTATACATACACACCATGTGAAAAAGTATAGAATTCACTAAAAAGTAATTCTAGTGAATTTTTAATGATTACATCTTTAATAAAGAATAAGTCCAGTGAAAGGGGGTTGATGAGAGCTGATTAGAATATAACCTGCTGATATATTTTGTAAAGTTTTTATGAGTACGATTTTATTAGTCATTTCCAAGTCATTTCCAAAACTTAGGAGAACAAAAGAGACTTTTACATAAAAGCAGGAAAGATATGGTTTTGTAACAAAGTCACACCAAGATAATGAACATGCAAATGAATTTTTGCTGAGGTTGTGATCCTTGGAGAAATCTTCCAGAAAAGAATTTACATTGTGAGTTCTGGTCAAGATGGAGGCATAGGTAGAAACCCTTTGCTTCCTCGCACAACCAAAAGGAGGATAACAACCAATCTAAAAATCAATAAACAAACAGAAGTGCCAGAAAATCAAACTGGCGTGCATGAAACTCCAACAACCAAGATATTAAAGAAACAGTCAACCAGAACAACCAGACCAGTAAGATGGGCAGACAGAGAGGAACCTCAGCAAGGCCACAGACCATGCGGGCTGGGCTGGCTGAAAGAACCCCTGCTGAGGGACCATGCGGGTGGGGCAGATCGTGCAGGTGGGGCTGACTGAATGGAAAACTGAGACTCAGAGCTGACTGTGGACTATGGCAGGGGTTGCCGTGGGGGTAGAAACTCCCAGTCTCACAGGAGAGTTCATTGAAAAGTGGGGCTAGAGCCAAGCAGGTGAGCTGCATTGTTCCCTCTCTGGTCCCTCCCCACAGGCAGCGCAGCAAGGAGGGTTGCCCTGCCCTGGTGAATACCTAAGGCCCCACCTCCTTACAACTTGACAGGTGCACCAAGACAAAGAAATATGGCCCAAATGAAAGAGAGCAAAACTCCAGAAAGAGAGCTAAGCGATGAGACTTCGCCAACCTATGTGATGGAAAACTTAAAGCCCTGGTATCAAAATGCTCACAGAACTGATGGAGCTTGGTTGAAAAGTGACAGAACAAATAAAAGATACCTCATGTGAAATAAAGCAAAATATCCAGGGAACCAACAGTGATGTGAAGAAAACCAAGACTCTAATCAATGATTCAGAACAAAAGGAAGAAATAAATATCCAAATGGAACAGAATGAAGAAACAAGAATTCAAAAAATGAAGAGAGGTTGAGGAACCTCTGGGACAACTTGAGACATTCCAATATCTGAATTATAGGGGTACCAGAAGGAGAAGGGGAAGAGCACGATGTTGAAAACTTATTTCAACAAATAATGAAGGAAAACTTCCCCATTCTGGCAAAGGAAATAGACTTCCAGGAAATCCAGGAAGCCTAGAGAGTCCCAAAGAAGTTAGACCCAAAAAGGAGCACACCAAGGCACATCATCATTAAGTTAACCAAGATTAAAGATGAGAGAATCTTAAAAGCAGCAAGAGAAAATGAGAGTTACCTACAAAGGAGTTTTCATAAGACCATCAGCTGATCTCTCAAAAGAAAACTTGCAGGCAAGAAGAGGCTGGAAAGAAGTATTCAAAGTCATGAAAGGCAAGGACCTACATCCAAGATTCCTCTATCCAGCAAAGCTATCATTCAGAATAGAAGGGCAGATAAAGTGCTTCCCAGATAAGGTCAAGTTAAAGAAATTCATCATCACCAAGCTCTTATTATATGAAATGTTAAAGGGACTTATCTAAGAAAAAGAAGATAAAAAATAAGAACAGTAAAATGACAACAAATTCACAACTATCAACAACCAAACCTAAAAAGAGAGAAAAACAATGAAAACAAAAACTAAGCAAACAACTAGATCAGGAACAGAAACAGAGAAATGGAGATCACATGGAGGGTATTCAGTGGGGAGGGGAAAGGGAAGAATAGGAGGGAAAATATACAGGGAAGAAGCATAATTAATAGGCATAAAATAAACGAAGAGAGGTCAAAAATGGTATAGGAAACAGAATTTAAAGAACTTACAGTATATGTACAACCCATGAACATGAACTAAGAGGGGGAGGAATGCTGGAGGGTTGAGGGGTACAGGGTAGAGGGGGGATAATGGGAGGAAAACTAGGACAACTGTAATAGCATAATCAATAAAATATACATTAAAAAAGATTTTTAAACAATGATTTATATTGTTCATCCTGATGGTTCTTACTGCCACCAGCAAGAAGTTTTGATCCTAATCAGATGGCCTATCTCAGTTCCCACCAATGGGTGAATCTAGGATTAAGAATAACTCCCTACTTTTCACAGGGCCCACTTGATGTATCAGCTGTTCAGAGCTGTAGTGCTTGCAGAATTAAAGTCACATTTAATGATGTGATTATTGTTCCTCATTAAACATTAAGTATATCTACGGAATGACATTGTTTAAAGGTACTATTGCCTTCTAATATTTTAATTGTATAAAATCATCTCACCTAAGAAATCTAAGATCTAATGCAGGTCTAAGATCTAATACAGGTCTCACCTAAGAAATCTGAGATCTAATACAGAAGAAAGACATGGAAGCTTAAAACTAGGATGGTTGTAAGAAAGCTGCTAATTTAAAATAAATGCAATGAAGACAAAGACTGTTACAAGTAGCAGTTATTCTCCCATCTTCCCAGTAGGTGTCAGCATAAGACAATGTTCCTGGAATTGATGAAGCTTTAAATCAGATGTAGCTATGTGGTTATAAAACAGGGAAGACATAATAAAGATGCGGGAACCAAAATTCCACATGAAGCTTTAAATGCCTTTGTTTAAAAGGGCTGACCTAAACAAGTTTTTTCATGGGTGAGTGGACAGAGTGGGATGAGGGGGCCTCAGAAGACCCCATCTGGCTCTCATATTCCTTGTCAATTCAGGCAGAATTCCTGGGGTGTCTCACAGGTCTCCAGCAGGACTCCACATTGTTAAGTTAGTTGCTGTTAACTAGTACAGTAACCAGTGAAGGCTCCCAGAGAAGATCATTGTTCAGCCAGGTGTACCCTCTTTGTAAAAACAAACACTACCCCTGCTTGTCAGAGATTTACAATATAAAAGTAGAAATCCTGTAATCCACAAAAATATATAATTATAAAGATTACAAAAGTGAAATGAAGAGAGAGGGGAATCGAAGTACATATGAGTGGTTGTGGAATATGTCAAGTCAGTGAAGTCAAGCTGCTTGGAAAAGCTGGCCTCGAGCTGTGAAGGAGGAGCCCCAGCTGCCGCTCCACATTCAGTTTTTCTCCTCCAAACACCAACACCCTATACTCTAATAAAGGGCAAGTAGAGTAAAGAGAAAAAAATAAGCATGAACTATTTTTCAAATTCACTACATAAAGTCATATTGATACTTCAGCAGGAGAATAGGGGGGAAACATATCTGTTGAGCACCTCACACGAGCACACATTGTTACACAGTTCTTACCAAACTCCTGACATGTAAGTGGTGTTGTTCTCATTTTTAGATAAAAGAACCGAGGCTCACCAAAGTTACATAACTTGCCCGAGATTATAAAATCTAATATTTATTTATAAGTGATTATTCTGTACCAGCCATTGAACTAAGTGTATTCACAACAATCCTAATGAAGTTACTACTATACCCATTTTAAGGATAAGGAAGTTAAGTCTTACAGAAAATAAGTTATTATTATCCGAAGGTCACTGGGCTCCTCAGTACAGGTGTACTTGGAGATATTGTGGGTTTGGTTCCAGACCACAGCAAAAAAGTGAGTCACCATTTTCTTAGTGGAGGATCTTGCCTTTAATTTGTAACAACACCTGTGAAGCACAATGAAGCAAAGCACTATAAAATGAAGTGTGCCTCTAGTTGATCTGAAATTCAAACTTGTGTTGCAGGTTGGGTTCTCTGGGAACAGCCTCTGAAATGGAATTAAAGTTGTCATTGTTGATTTGGGAATGCCCTTAGGATTAGCACCTGTGGGAGGAAGGGGAGGGAAGCTGGACTGGGAGACCCATTTGAGTTGTCTGGCACTGGGCCACACAGCCCAGTTTTCGTACACATGCCTCTGTCAGTCTTTGGATGTGAACATAGCTCTCTGCTGCTGAGACAGACCCTGCAGGGCCGACAGCCGACAACTGTCTACGGACGGCACTCCAGGAGCTGGAACCACAAGTCCTTCCTGGAGGGACATCTGCGCAGCACACCTTCTTCTCCATCACATTGCATCTCTTTCTTACCCTCATTTGTTTTTCTACTGCCCCACGATGGTGGGAGCCAGAAGGGTGGCACCTGTCTTTGACAGAGTTATAGCTGTGAGGTTGCAGGGTGGTGAGCCCTGGCCATGGGCTTCACAGGGAAATGAGCACCAGGCTCTCATTCCTTCTATGCCTCAAAGAGCATCAGCTAGAAATCCAGAAAGGAGGCTGACAGAGCTGAATCAATAGTAGGGTCCATCACTCATTGCTTGTTGTTCAGTTGTTTGAACATCCAGGTGGCCTAGTTAGGGAGGTACCAATCTACTTGTCAACCCAACAGTTAGTCCAGGCACTTCTGTTTAGTAACATCCGATCTCCCTGCTTCATGCCACTCACTCACCTCAGAGGCCACCTGAGAGGGCAAACCCACCTGGTATGCCAACTGCCAGCCCAGGCACACTGCTCTGCCCTAGGTGAGGGTAGTGTTGAGTAGGCTATTTTCCATTTGTAAACATAGTCAGCTTGTGATATCGCAAGTGGTGAGAAGAGCAAAATTCCAGACTGAAAGGCAACAAATTCTCACAGTTCTGATTAAGTTCAGAGAACAGATGCCCTGGTAAGAGGCAGAAAGCTGGGGAGTTCAGCTTACTCAATGGCAGATGAGCACAAAGCAAAATCCTCTACCCATGGTGAAATTCTTCTCCAGTGTCGTACTGGTTGTGCATGGAAGAGAGAGAGGCCTGAGAGACTGTAGAATGGCCATTTAGAAGGGTAAACATGTGCCTGGTTGATTTGCACCATGGGCTGATCAAAAACCTCAGAGCATCCTTCATCTTCTCCCTGTACTGTAGTCACTGCCCCCATACACTGCATTGGAGTGGCCACTCCTTGCTCTTGGAATGCCACTTCCCCTTTGTCAGTCAGCAGAACCCAGCAAAAGCCTCAGTTCATATTCTCCAGAAAATTATTCATCCCTTTTCTCCAGGGCAAAATAATTTCTCTTTTAAATTAATTTGGTACCTACCACAAAGCAGCAAGAGTCCTAGTATTTTAAATTGTGCGTAAGTGCTTAATTAAAAACCAGATTCCTGCCTTGGCTGGTGTGGCTCAGTGCACTGAGTGCTGGCCTGCAAACCAAAGGGCTGCCAGTTCAATTCCCGGTCAGGGCACATGCATGGGTTGCAGGCCAGGTCCCCAGCAGGGGGCACATGAGAGGCAACTGCACATTGATGTTTCTCTCCCTCTTTCTCCCTCCCTTCCCTTCTCTAAAATAAAAATAAATAAAATCTTTTTTAAAAAGGCAAATTCTTTGGCTTTGGGCTCCAGACATTCACTCAACAGAAATGGAGAAGCCTGAGATCTGCATTTTCATAATCAGCCCTGATATTCCTGATGTGCTTGATCTGCACAGGATAATTTGAGAAGCACTGGCATTGTGATTTTAAAAGATTTCTTCCCTGCAAAAGAAGAGGATGACACACTTGCTATAGAGTCTATTTCCTCCCCCTAATTGCATGTTTAGATGCAACAGGAGGATAGAGACCCTGCCTTATTCATTGCCAGGTCTCCCACAGCATCTAGCAGAGTAATTTGCATACAGCAGGTAGTTGAACATTGTTTATTGGCCTGCCAAGAGTCTTTCTCTTCTGATTTTCTTTTTACTTTTCCAAACGATTTGAGACTTGTAGGAAAGTCCAACTCTCACTCCCGTTTCTCTCGTATTTCCCTCCCTTGCTCCTTCATGTCCCAAGATCTAGAGGAGCCACTTGAGCTGGTTCTCCTTTAGTAGGTTTTTAGATGTTTAACAAGGGATTTTGAGTGTGACTTTTTACTCTGTCATTTTTTTAAATATACATTAGTCATATTTTAGAAAACAAAAAATTAAGAAAAAAATTCTCATTTCCTCTTTAATGCACATCTTCATACATCCTGAAAAGATCCCTCTTTCTGGTGTCCGTGCCAACAACTTCTTTTCCTTTGGACCTCTCCACCTCTTTTCTGAGAAGGCTGGGAATTATAGATTTAGAAAGAGTATTTGAAAGGAACAAAGAATCTAAATACTGTTTTAAGAGAACAAAATTTAGCCCTGGCTGGCGTAGCTCAGTGGATTGAGCGCTGGCTGGGAACCAAAGTGTCCCAGGTTCGATTCCCAGCCAGGGTACATTCCTGGGTTGCAGGCCATAACCCCCAGCAACCGCACATTGATGTTTCTCTCTCTTTCTTTCTCTCTCTCTCTCTCTCTCTCTCTCCCCCCCTTCCCTCCCTAAAAATAAATAAATAAAAAATCTTTTAAAAAAAAGAGAGAACAAAATTTGTTCTACTATTTACTCCTACCTATCAAAAATTAAATATGAAACTAACAGGATAACTTTGATCAAGCACACTGTGTAGGGGACAGACATTTGGGCAATAGCATTTCAAGGAATTCAGTGTCTTTTTGTTGGCTTTCAGAATCCACTTATCACAACGGGTAGGTAATTAAAAGAAGGTAGGGATTATGTACAGCAAAATGACAATGACAGGTCTCTATTACTTCATATGTGCTGGGCACTGATATAAACACTAACATTAACTGATTTCGCTTCACAATTGCCCTATGAGGTAGGAATGAATGTTACCATCCTTTTACACATGAAGAAATTGAGTCACAGAGAGGTTAAGTAATATGTAAAAGGCCACACAGCTGTTCACTAATCAGACTCCAGAATTCATGTTCTAAATCACTAACTGCAAGTTAACTAGGATTGTGCCAACAGTTATAACATTTTAGTCATTTAAAGACCTTAAGTAAAATTGCACTTGAACTTTTGTCCAAGGTCCCAAATATCCCAGTGTTTTCCTGGTAAATAAACCTCAATCAGACCTCAAATAAGCCTCAATCAGACAGTTGTTCCATTCATAGTTATCGTGACCCAGCCTTATCTGACAGAGCTTCCATGGAGCTTGATTGAATAGCCAGGCTTTACTTTAAGAAAATGCTTCTTTTATTCCTGGACTTGGTTGTTCTCCTGAACTCCTTTATTCAACAAATTTATTGGGCAACTACCATATACCAGGCATTATTCTAGGTTCTTGATCCAGAAGACCAGTGAGCTATATTGTTTACCCACCATGGGAGAACTCGGGTCCATGGTCATGGATTAACAAGAGATGTAGGGATGGGTTGCATACTCAAACATAAGAGAAACAGCTATATAACAGGTGAACAGCACCTTAAATATCTATGGGATAGCTGAAGTATAAGACACCCAAGTAGTCCCCATGGCCATCACAAACAACCCTGGCGAGCCAGGAAGGGGAGCCTTTTAAGCTCCTGGGAATTTCAGATGTCGAAAACATTCCCTGTGCATGGGATTCGGTATTACATGGTTCATTAGGATCTGTCGTGGCTCACCTTGGACATTTTTTGTTAACTAGTAGAATTAGAAGATCATGTGATATTGGAGTAGGAAAATTTACCTTGGTGACTATAGGATGCTGATTCCATTATAGGTATAATTATGCAAAGCTAAGAATCCATGAAATAATTGTAAGAGAAGGAATTAAAAATAAGATTTTCTATGAAAGCACCCACCTTGATCCTGAAAGAAAATAAACCAATGGCAACAGCAGCAATTGAGCAGAGTCTCAAGCATTGAAGCACAAATACAACTCACTGAAGTCAGAGGGAACAGAGTTGAGATCAACTATGTAAAACATCATACATACCAAAAGAAGGCTTTCAATAAAGTATGTATAAGTTGAAAGAAAAAGAAAGAAAGAAAGAAAGAAAGAAAGAAAGAAAGAAGGAAGGAAGGAAGAGAAGGAAGGAAGGAAGGAAGGAAGGAAGGAAGGAAGGAAGGAAGGAAGGAAGGAAGAAGGAAGGAAGAAGAAGGAAGGAAGAAGAAAGGACGAAGAAGGAAGGAAGGAAGGAAGGAAGGAAGGAAGAAGGAAGGAAGGAAGGAAGGAAGGAAGGAAGGAGAAGAAGAAGGAAGGAGAAGGAAGGAAGGAAGGAAGGAGGAAGGAAGGAAGGAAGGAAGGAAGGAAGGAGAAGAAGAGAAGGAAGGAAGGAAGGAAGGAAGAAGGAAGGAAGGAAGGAAGGAAGGAAGAGGAAGAGGAAGAGAGAGAAAAGGACGAAAGAAGAGAGGAAGGACAGGTCCAAGCAGTATGCAGGCAGGGCAAGAATTTTTCATTTTGCTCCCAGTGAAAGGAGTAATGGGTATAACTCACCCAAAGCCCCTGTTTCCTGGCTCTCTGAGCTGTGTAAGGATGGGTCCTGATCCTGTTACCCAGTGGACCCATTGCGGTGGACAAAATACTATTACCAAACGTACTCTCCTTTCTCCCAGCATCCCCCTGTACTAGGTTTGCCTTGACTGCCACAAGGGAATTATAACTCTCAATGCCAGAGATTGGTAAAAAGGAAAGGAATTATTTATTCAAAGGTTGTACAGACTTAAGAGTAATGACCTAATGGCTTTGTTAAAATCCCCAAGTCCCTTAAAACACCCACAAACACACACAGTCCTTCCTTCTCCCTTTGCCCAGTCCAGGGTACCATATGTCAGGAAAAGAAATAGAAATCCGTGGCTCAGGTAGCCCCTGGTTCTTTCCAGTAATCCATGCTTGGCTGGCAGGCCTCCCTCAGTTCCCAAAACTATCAGCTGTGTCGCTGTCATGATCTCCAGTTCTTAATCCAAATCCATGTGCCATCTTCTCACGGACGAACAGCAAGAGTCCTTTCACCCCTTTCCTTCCCGCTGCATCTCTCCTGCATTCTTCCAAACTGCTAAAAAAAAAAAAAAAAAAAAAAAAAAAAAAAAGCTCTGCATTGCTGCTATAGCTTGCTTCCCAGCTTCCTAAGCTGTATGGGGAAGGGAGCCCCAAAGCTGCATGGTTCCCCCTTTCTCGACAAAAGCCATGTAGTCCCTCTCTAGCATGGCTGCCGCACCTGGAGATTAAATCCTGGCACCAATCTTCCTCTGCATACCCATTTCCAACTCCTCCCACAATTATCTACCCCTGCCAGCATTCCCATATTTTTCCAGCTTTCTGGGCTGCCATAATAAGCCTGGGCAGGTGTGGGCCCATACAACAGAGCCAACCATCTCCAAGCCCTCACACAGGCGCTGTAACCAGGGGGAGTTGCCTCCCAGTTACGTCACAGGTTGAAGTCTTTCCCATCTCCAGCCACAGCTATTTAGGATATCCATGAAACCAGTTAAAAGTTATAGATATGTTAAATCACCATGCCAGAGGTTAGTTGCAAAACTCTTGCTATGCAGAACAGCTCTCAATGACCCTGCTCCATGTGTCACATTCCCCACCTCAGACTTGTGGGAGTGAGGGCATCCTATATATATATATTTTTTTAAATATTTCCTGGACACCCTGAGTTCTGGACCCCATTACAAATTCCTGTTTGGGGACCCCCTTGCTGCACCCTGTTACAATCCCACTGTGTTGGCATAGTCATCTCTTCCTTCTAGCATCACCTCCTTCCAGCTTCACTGCCTTTTACGGTAAATATTTTCTCTAACTTGCCTAAGTATTAAATGTTTTCATGTGCTGTCACTGACATAGCCAAGTAGTACAATCAATGAACAAAACAAAGATTGCTGCCCTTGTGAAACTTACATTCAAGTAAGAGAGGCAGACAATAAACAAGAAACACTAAAGATATGTGAAAAGTAAATAATATAGTATGTTATTTATAGTAAGGTGATAAGGGCTGTGTAGAAAACCAGCAGACCAGGGTAATGGGGATCAAAGGTGGCAGGTGAAAGGGACACAACTGTCCATACAGGAGTCAAGACAGGTCTCAGAGAGGGTGGTACTTGGGCAGAGGCTTGAAGGAGGAAAGGAAATTATGTATGAGGATATCAGGGGAAGAGCATTTTAGGCAGAAGAGTACATAGGGAAGTGCTAAGGTGAGAAGGTGCCTGCTGAGTTGGGGAACAGCAAGACCAGGGTTGGAACACAGTGAATGAGGGGAGAATGGTGAGATGAGACGAAGAGGGCTCCTGGGCCCAGTTCCAGTATGTGAGTGTGACTGTGTGTGTGTTTAGGCTTTCCCACATCGCCCAGTAATTCTCAGACAAATTCATCTCAATTCTGACACTATCCCTGGGAGACAGAATCTGATCCCACAGATAAATGGCCCAGTCCCACAAGACCTCTCTCCACTTCAGGCACCAGTTGCAAGCCTAGGTTGTTACCTGTGCTTCTGACCCACCAGCTACAAATTGGAGGTTCCAATGATCCCTCCAACTCAGGATGGTAATTGAAAGTCCAGGATGTTGCCTGTACTCTTCATCAATTTGCCATAAATCAGAGGTTTCCATCCCTACTTCCTTAGCCTTGATTAATTTGCTAGAATTGGTCACAAAACTCAGGAAAACCCATTTATTCACTAGATGAAGTACTTATTCCAGAATATTAAAAGATACAAATCAACAGCCAAATGAAGAGACATATAGGATGAGATTCTCACAGAGCTGGGGTCCCAGCACAGAGGCACACGGAAGCATTTTGTTTGCCCAATATGGAAGCTGTTTGGAAATAAAAGGCCAACAAAATGTTCTTTGGGGGCTTTATGGAGGCTTCAGTAGGTAGTCGTGACTGATTAAATCATTGGCCATTAGGGTCTGATTCAACCTCAGCCTCTTGCCCCTCCCCAGAAATCAGAAGGTGGGACTAAAAATCCCAAACCTCTTACCACGTGGTTAGCTGCAGCTGGCAACCAGCCCCCACCTGGTTGAGGTCTAAAGCTCACCTCCTTAACATAACAAGAAACACCAGTGTTGCTCCCATCACTTAGGAAATTGCAAGGGGCTTAAGAGTGCTGTGCCAGAAACAGGGATAAAGACCAAACATGCATTTCTTGTTATAAATCGAAGCATCATGGAAAGGTAAAATGAAGCTAATCATGCTGGGCCACTTAGGCCTCATAAGGACTGGCTCTTACTCTAAGTGAAACCAGGAACCACTACAGAGTTTTGAATAGAGAAGTAAAACAGGTTTTAACAGGATCTCTCTGGCTGCTTTATTGAGAATTGTCCACAGGAGGCTTAGGAAAGATGCAGAGTGATCAGTTTAATCCAGGCCCAAGATGATGATGGCTTGAACCAGGATAGTAGTTGAAGTAATCAGAGTCTGGAATCTTTTTGGAGGGTGTGCTGATCAGCATAAGTAGTTATGCTGTGGTAACAAGAGACCCCAAAATCAACAGCTTACAACACTTTGTGTCCAGGATGAGTCAGCTGTGGCTCTGCTCCTTGTGACCTGGCTCCGGGTCCAGGCTGGCAGAGTGGCCTCTTTCTGGAACACTATGGGACATTGTGGCAGAGGAAGAAAGAAGACATGACAAATATATATAAATATACACATTAGTTCTTATTGCAAAAACTGAATATGATATCCATCAATTCTGCCCACATTCATTTGATTAAAGCAAGTCAGATAGTAACTCCTAAACTCAACAAAGTAGGGATATTTAATCCTGCAAGGGGGGAGGGCATAGCAGATATAGAAACTAAATTATTAAGGGAAAGTAATACTATCAGCCATATTGGGCCAACAGAATTTCCTGATGGATTTGTTGCCATACACGAACTGGCCTGGAATGGGTCTGCCTTGCTTGGGCTGGCCTTTAATGTGTGGTTCTTGACTTTACGCAGCAAAGATTTTGCAACATGAGTCCAGGTGATTGTGAAAATGCATTAATTAAAACTGGGGACAGTGAAACAAGGAAGGGCCTAGGATAGAAAAAGCAACAGGAAAGAGCCTAGGCAGGGCTGCTTTGTCTCTCTACAAACCTTACAAGAAAGAAATGAGCCAAGGCGGGGCTGCTGTCAGCTCACTAGAGTCAGAGAAAAGGGGCCTTGGGGACAGTTTCAGGGGGTTAGCCCAGGTCGAGCTGCTGCTGCCCATGACTCCCCTAGTTGCAAGTTTCATGGGACCCTTAGAATTTAAGGGAAAATTCACTCGAAAAGAAGATTCAAGTGGGCGTGCCCCCAAGGAGGGTGTGCACTGGCTTCCTTGTCTTGAAAGGTTTTATCTGCTTTTGCAAAATGGAGATTTTAGGGAAGATCTCAGCTTTTCCAGGTGTGCCTTTCCAGGGTTGTGGTCTCTACTGATTGGTCAGCACCGGAAGAGGAAAGCCGCCCCCAGGGTGAGGTCTGGCACCAGCTCTGCCCACTGCTAAGCAGCTAGGACTTTCTGCCCTAGAATCCTTCTACATCTGGCTGTGACTTGCTTGACCAGTTCGTTGAGCTAGCTGTGTGTTTCCCCATTTCACTTGCCAAGGAATCTCCTACCTTCTTACTAACCTGCCTCAGATTGGATGTAGGGGTATGAGTAAAAGAAAGTGTCAGAAATTACTTGAACATTTTTGTCGGAACAACCACAAGGATAGATTGCCACCCACCATCCTATAAGTAGGCTATAATAGAAGATTGGGAGGTCAGTTCAGGGCAGGTTCAGGTCAAGCTGTTTATCAGACATTCTAGCAGAGATGTTAAATGGGAAGTTAGATAATCTAAGTGTGGATTTCAGGTCAGGCATCTGGACTGGAGACATACATTTGGAAACCATCATCATATGGTGGGTATTTAAAGCCATGAGCCCAAGGTGATCGCTAGCAGCATGTAGACAGAGAAGGGTAGGAGACCAAGGGCTGAGCCTGAGGCAACCAATGTAAAAAGTTAAAGAAGAAGACAAGGAAGCAGCAGGGGAGACTGAGAAGAACTGAGCAGTAAGGAAACCCTAAAGACTGTTGTGAACGCCAAGTGAAGACATTTTATAAAAGGAGGAAAGGGGTCAATTGCATGTAATTCTGTCAAAGACTGAGAAATTTTCTTTTGGATTTAAAAGTGTGGCAGTCATTTTTAGAAGGTAGGAAATTTTCTTTCGGATTTAGAAGTGTAGCAGTCACCCCTTGAGAAGAGCATGGGGTGCTGCATATCATGGGGTGGAATGAGTCAAGCCTGAATAGAAAGGATTTCAGATTCTCCTTCAAATAGGGAAGAAAAATGAAAGTCAGAGAATATAAACTATACTTTCACTTTTGCTAGAATGAAGAACAAAGAAATGAGGGCTGGTGGTGGTGGAGTCAAAACGAGTTGTTTTATTTTTCTTTTAGGAATATAAAATATTACAGAAGTGAATACTCGGGAGAATGAGTTCAGCAGTACATAAGAGAAAAGGAAAAGAATTGCTGGAGTGCTCTTCTACTGCAGAGAGGACAGGGTGGTGCTTAGCTGTAGACAGGAGCTAGGATCCTGTCTAGGACATGTCCAGGTCCAGACGGGATGTGTGCAGATGCAAATGCTAGTAGATGGAAAGAGTGGCAGGGGGAGCAGATGAAAGGTCTCTTCTTGCTGCTTTCATTTTCACTCTGAAGTGGGAAACAAGATCATCAGTTGAGAGTAGGGATGAGAAAAGGGAGTTAAAGCCTTGAGGAGAAAGGAAAAGATGTGAGATAGTCACTCAAAATAGAAATCAGAACAGTGTTTGCCCCTGAGGAGGTGGAGTTAGGAACCAACTGGGAAGGGACTTCAAGGAACCTCTGGAGTGATGGTGGTATTCTATTGGGTTAGCCAAAAAGTTCTGTTAGTTTTTTTTCTGTCAAATAAAAGACATTTTTCATTTTCACCAATAACTATTGATTTGGATATTTTGAGTATGTCAGCTATCTACCACATGGTATAATGTAGATTGTTCTCAGTTAATGTCTCAGTTTGATTGCTATCAACTTCAACTGGTTTACCCGACCATGGAGCATCACCCAGTAAGAAATCTCCAACATGACACTTCGCAAACTACTTTGGACATATTTGATCAGTCACAGTGTATTCTCCATACACTGCACAAATCTTTTTTGCATTTCAGTTGTGTTTTTGCCTTTCTTGAAATAATAAAGTATAATATGCCAAAATGATGCATATTTTCTTCCATATTCAGTATTAAAATGGCTACACAAAAATTCACCAATTTTGATGTTTTTTAATACACGCTGATATGACAGCTGTCACAATACAATATACCAAAAGTGTTTCAAATGAAGTTAAACACAATTAAGTGCTACTAGAGCCACCTTGGGGGGGAAAAAAAGACTTTTTGGCCAAGCCAATATATCTTGATAAGGGTATGTGTTACTCGATGTATGCATTTGTCAAAATCATCAGATTTATAATCTGTGAATTTCTCTGAGCATAAATTATATCTCAATTTAACAAGAAGGCAGTGGAAGAGGGGAAAGAAGAGGAGGACAAGAAGGGGGAAGAGAGCAAGGAAAGAAGTCATGGAAGAGGGAATGGGGCAGAGAACTGTGGCATTAAAGGACCACTTGAAGTTTGTGTTCAGTAATTCAATTAACATCAAAGTGTGGTGTGTTATTTACCTGCCACATTCAACTGCACTGGTGCAAGGCAGAATTGGATTGATCCTCGGCTGTGGTTTTGCCAAGCAGGCAGTGTGAAGTGAGAGAGGTGTAAGGGAGTGTTTGTAATGATTGACTACAGTGGTTGTAGTTTTCAAAATAGGGCATCAGAGGGTGTGGACTGTATATCAAATCCACTAGAAGACTGAAATAAACACAAGCGTGTGTTTCAGATAAAATACATTCTTATTGTTGATCTGTTATAATCAGCATCATGGATATTTTTAATCATCTCTGACTGCATCTTATTCACAATGTATTCACATGCTCTTTGAAGATATCCTATTACAAGGAAAGGGCCTTTCTTTGGGAGGACAGCCAGAAATACAGGGGTGAGCAAAAGTAGGTTTACAATTGTTTGTATGAAAAAACATAATATAAGAATGAATAATAATATAAAAATAAACTCTGTTTTGTGGACTGTAAACCTACTGTTGCCCACACCTGTACTTGATTCAGCACATGCACATTTTCTGGCTCTCTACCACGTGGGCCAATGACATAGCTATTTTTGCCTTCCTAGGTTTCAGGTAGTAAATTCTGCCATTGCCATTTGTGGATCTGGCCTCATGGTAGGGGAAGTGAATAATAGTCCAGGGGTTGTGAATCCAGAAGTGCAACCAAGTTTCTTACCCCTGAATGAAATCTTTCTTGCCTAATGTCTTGGCTAATGCCTGAATGTCACCAGAATTATAGTCTTCCAGCATAAGGCTTTAATCATAAATTAAAATTCAAGTGATCTGGTTATTGATAAATTATACTTTACACTTATACTTGCACTCCCACAAGGTTTTGAGAAGCTCTCAGGACAGAATTTTGTCTTAGGGCTGACAATCTCAGGGCATCACTCTCTGCCAAGGGCCCTGCTCATGATCCCAGTACTATTTTGCAGGGTCTGCAGACACAGCTCAGACCCTCTCCTTTGCTGCCCTGCCTCTGAAATCCAGCTCCCCCAAGTTACCTACACCAGCCACTTTGGGAAAACTTCTTTCTTGAAAGATCAAAGCAGTTTTAAAGGGACCATAGAAAAAAATTAAACTGAATGCTGGTTTGACTTCTTTCAGAATCTAAAGGCAACAGACACCTAAGACATTAAATTCTTCAAAACAGGGTTTCCACTCAGGCTCAAAATGAACCTGTTTGCATCCTGAATACAATGCCTTCATATCTAAAGGTCTCCCTCAGCCCTGACTGGTGTGGCTCCATGGGTTGGGCATCATACATTAAACCAAAAGGTTGTCAGTTCCATGTGCCATTCCAGGGCACATGCTTGGGTTGCTGGCCAAGTTCCCAGTTGGGGGCGTGAGAGAGGCAACACTCAATGTTTCTCTTACATATCAATATTTCTCTCCCTCTCTTTTTCCCTCCCACCCTTCTCTCTAGAAATAAATAAAAGCTTTTTAAAAAAGAAAACCTCTCCTTCAAGGAGATACTTGCCTCTAGTTTTCAGGAGGAAAATCTTTGTCACCTTCTGAAAAATTGTGCCCCTCACCCAGAGGGGTCCATTACCACCCCAGAATGTATCCTCTCCATTAGAGTTCATCCCTCATCCAAGCCTTTTAGCAGGGGCTTCAGTAAGACAATCAGCAATGTCTATGATCCCTCATGTGCCAGGGATGGGGAGAGGGGCTATCCAGGGGGAACATAGCCCTCCAACTCAGTCTCGCTTCTAGAGTTCCCCACAGGATAAGCTAGGAGCACACACCTACACAGCTGTTTATTTAACACCTATTGGTTCAAAGGTGGACTCATTACACCAAGTCCATCATACATCCTTCAGGGACAAACATTAATGCTCATGGACAATCTAAAGCCATAATGAGGAAGAAAATATTTACTAAAATCATTGTAGCTTTTTTTTATCTATAGAGTCAGGAAGTCACATTTTACACAGAAGAGAATCTAGTTTCTTTCCTGTTTCCACATTCTTGATGGACATTTCCTTGAGACAAAAACTTTGAGACAAACATCTGTTGCAGGTTTGCTCTCATTCTGTTCAGCTCTCAAGTGGATAAAGCGATGTGGGGGTCCATCAGGCTAGTCTCTACATTGACAACAGTAAGCACTGGGTGGTATCACTCCCCAAGTACTCTTCTCCTCTTCCTCACACTGCTTTCCCCGACACTTAAAGGATTAAGTGGGGCAGAGAGGAGTTCACATCAGCGACACAGAAGTGGTGTGAACTTTGACTACAGAACTGAGGTGGGAACACAAACCTGGGGTGAAGTGTGTGCTGGGGGTATAGGCATAAGAGGAGACAAGCTTCAGTGGCACACAGAGACAAATCATGAATGGACTTACAGGCCATGCTGTTCCTAATCCTTCGAAAACATCAGGCAGGAATTCTGAGGCCTCTCTTCATCAAGTTGATGGCTCATCAGCTGCCTAGACAGCTTTCACAGAAAAGAAACTTGGAAGCCTGTGGTCTCACAATATTTTTTTTTGCTTCTAGGTAACAAAAAATTAATTTAATAACTATGTGCTAAACATGCATAGAGAATAACAATGACAATTTTTCATAACTACTGATAAGATTGGCAAATAAAATTGAGAAGAAGTTGGTAAGGAGTAAATTGGTTACTATGCTTTAGTACACAGTATAGTAAGTTACAGATGAAATAACAACCCCAGTGGTAAAGTATGAAAAATATAAAACTTTGATGTCCAACTCCTTATTTTATTATAATTTATTCACAACTATTTTCTAAATCCCAGTTATTAATAATACTCTCTAATATTTGCCCAGAAAAATATTTTCACTCTTTCACATTACTTCACAAAAAGCTTATAAGCTATTTCATTCCTATTCATGAAAAAAATGCTCAGAGAATTCAGTGGCATGTCAAGCATTACACAGCAAAAATGAAGCAGCCATCCATCAAGGAGACCAAGTCTGTTCCTCCCACAGGATCTTTGACCCAGCTATTCCCTCTGCTTAGAATTCTCTTTGCCCAAGCTTCATACGGCTGGCTCCTTGTCTTTCTACTTTCATTCCAAATGCTGCCACCTCAGAGGAGTGCCCCTAACCACCCAGTCTGAAGTCACCATCTCCCACTCCAAGTACCACTCTACTTCAGGAGTCACTAAACTACATCCCTCAGTCCAAATCTGGCCCACCACCTGTTGTTGTTGTTGTTCTGTAAGTTAGAGTTTTATTGGAACATGCAGCTGTTCCAATAAAATTTAAACTCTGTTCCAATAGAGTTTATTGGAACATGAATGAACATCCATTCATTCACATACAGCAGAGGTGAGTAATTGAGGTTGAGACAGAAATTGTATAACCTGCAGCTTAAATATTTACTATCTGGCCCTTTACAGAAAAAATCTGTCAATGCTTTCTCTATATTCTATTGCTCCATTTATTTTCCTGACCACACTAGTCATAATATGTGTATGTGTGTCCCTGCCTTGCCTCTAGAATGTAAGCTTCATAAGGGCCGGGTTTGTCTGTGGTCTTCACCATTATATCTTCACCACCTACATCAGGAAGGTGGTCAACAAATATTTGTTGAGTGATAAATGTCTCTTGATATAGCCTAACTTCACAATTCCCAGGAGATTTTCTCTTCATAGTTAGGCTCACCAAAGGAGGGAAATATCTGATCACCTTTGCTGTTATATGTTTCCTTGTTCATGGCATGTACTTTTTTTGCATTTAAAATAGGTACCTGAAGGGCATTGCCACATAATTCATGTCAATATTATTACATTAAATTATTTAAATTAGTTGATTACTGATTAATTTTTAAATTATGATGAATATTAGTATTTTGATAATTGTATGAATGCTAATTGATGAACTTTCAAAATCCTCAAACCATTTAATTTCTTAACATAGTATATATTTTTCTAATAAAACAAAGCTGGAAAATATTACCTACTAAAAATTATACAGTAGGACCAATTTAATCTGTCTTATCTTCTCTCTTCATTACTAGAAAAATCCTGAAACATTTATCATGGAGACCAAGAAAGAAAAGAAACTATTTGATTTCTGCTAGCAAATTCCTATTTATATCCTTCCACCATCAACTCTTGCCTATTTATCTGACCGGAAAAACCAAAGAGAAATTAGGGGATAGTGAGACAGTAATTAAATGGGGTTACCAGAGGTTGCTTCACATGAAATAATCAGGGGAAAAATTTCTAAAATAGCATTTTCCAGTAAAATCCCCCACAAGCATAACTGCAGACATTAATAGATGGGCAGTTACCTGTGAGTTCTAGCTTGAATCAGTGACAAGAGTCCAGGTCCCTCTAAAACAGAAGATCTAGTATTCAACTTGGCTTGTCCCCTCTACACCACTGTGACCTTGTCATATCACACCTTTCTTTATAAAGTCTATTGTGTCATTTAGATTCTCTGGATCTTCAGCATAAAAACAACAAAGGTAATTTTATAAGCCAGATGACTGTGTTTTCCTCCTTTTCTACTCATTCTCTGCAAAGTAACTTAGATTTTTTAAAAACTCAATTGTAATTAAGAAGCTTACCAATATACATTTTCAGAATTCTTAACACACAAAATTTTCTTTTTCCTTTGCTTCTCCAAATATTTGACTTCAAAACATTTAGAAATAAATTCAGAGGGGGGAATTTTAAAGTCTATTTATTTTATGTTTGCTGTTCCTATGTCAAGAATACCTATTGTGATGATTTTATTCAAATAGGAGGCTCACTTCCCTTCTATGAGCTCCATGTAAAAGAAGTTCCCAGGGTTAGGCAGAAACAATACACAATTCAGTACTTCCAAAGGCTAGCTCCATGGAAACTAAAATACATTTTTTTACATAATTTGTTTCTTTAGTTTACCTTGAGTACTCTACCTAATATAGCACCCCTAATCATTGTCTATTCCCTTGCCTGTAGTCTTCATAATGTGTAAGACCATGTTACTAAAAGTTATTCATGTATTACCTACTTATCACCTTCCGTATTAGCATAGAAACCCCACAGTCTTATACTCCACTGAATCCTCAGAGCTTTGAACAGTAACTCGCACATAGTAGGTGATCAATAAATATTTACTGAGTGCAGTGGACACTGCTGGTTCTCCTTCCTGATTACATCTTTCTAAATCTTGTCTTGTTTCTGTGCATCCCGTTATATACTTTTGATCCCAGTGTCCCCACCCCTCCATTCATCTTCAGGGTACTGCTCTGGAGCTACAGAGCTATTTTGCCACCTTGTGCAGAGGTCCTGAGTGCCTGGGTGCTTCCTTCTCCCCTGAGCAGCCCACAACCAATGACTGGACAATGACTATGAGAGCGCGGCTCACTTGCCCACAAGTCCTCAGCTCAATATCTGCTTCTAAAGAGCCTGACCTATGACACTGTGTGACTGAACGAGTGCACTGTAATAGTTTATACAAACTCAAATCACTCCTTGCAAGTTTTGTAATAATAACAAAAATGTCAACCACATTTTTAGGGGTTCTGTCCCAAACAGTAATGGATTGATATTTACCACCTGAATTTATTGTAAAATTAATTATCCAGAGCATTTTAGCAATGACTGAACTTCAGGGACTTCCAGCTAACATGGAAGTTTAGGTAGACACACTGTGCCTTCTCACACAACCAAAAGAAGTACTACAGCAATTTAAAAACAAAAAACAACCAGAACTGACAGAAAAATGAACTGTATGGAAGTCTGACAACCAAGGAGTTACAGAAGAAACATTCATCCAGACCAGTAGGAGGGGCAGAGATGGGCAGCTGGGTGGAGAGGACTGGTGGCAAGAGGACCCAGACAGGCAAGGCAGCAGCTGGCTGACTTGGCTAGGTGGCAGATTGCAGACTGTGTGGTCCCACATTCGCACACAGATAAACTGGGAGTAACAACTGGGGAGCATGATGGTATGCACAACCCAAGGCCTCAAACCACTGATTGAAAACACTTGTGGGTGTTGAGACAGCCAGAGAAATTCCCAGCCTCACAGGAGAGTGCGTTGGAAAGACTCACAGAGTCCTAGAACGTACACAAACCCATCCACATGGGAATCAGCATCAGAAGAACCCAATTTGCTTGGGGGAAGGAGGGTAAGTGACTGAAAGCTGGCACAGAGCAGAGTAAGTGGCACTGTTCCCTCTCGGACCCCTCCCCCACATACAGCATCACAACCAGGCAACTAGGTTGCCCCACTCTGGTGAACACCTAAGGCTCTGCCCCTCACTACATAATAGGAGCATAACAAGCATGTAGAGACCCCACCAAAAAATGGCCCAAACAAAAGAACAGATCAAAGTTCCAGAAAAAATACAACTAAGCTACGAGGCTGACCTATCAGATGCACAGTTCAAAATTCTGGTGATCAGGATGCTCACAGAATTGGCTGAATTTGGTCGCAAATTAGATGAAAAAGTAAAGGCCACGCTGAAATAAAGGAAAATGTACAGGGAACCACCAGTGATGGGAAGGAAACTGGGACTCAAATCAGTGGTGTAGACCAGAAGGAAAAAAGAAATATACAACCAGAAAAGAATGAAGAAACAAGAATTTTTAAAAAATGAGGAGAGGCTTAGGAGCCTCCAGGACATCTTTAAATGTTCCAATATCCGAATTATAGGGGTACCAGAAGGAGAAGAGAAAGAGCAACAAGTGGAAAAGTTATTTGAGCAAATAATAAATGAGAACTTCCCCAATCTGGCAAAGGAAATGGACTTCCAGGAAGTCTAGAAAGCTCAGAGAGTCCCAAAGAAGTCGGACCCGAGAAAGCACACACCAAGGCACATCATAATTATATTACCCAATATTAAAATTAAGGATAGACTCTTAAAAGTAGCAAGAGAAAAGGAGAGCCTTACCTACAAAGGAGTGCCCATCCAGACTGTCAGCTGATTTCTCAAAAGAGACCTTACAGGCAAGAAGGGGCTGGAAAGAAGTACTCTAAGTGATGAAAAGCAAGAACCTACATCCAAGATTGCTCTATCCAGCAAAGCTCTCTTTTAGAATGGAAGGGCAGATAAAGTGCTTCCCAGATAAGGTCAAGTTAAAGGAGTTCATCATCACCAAGCCCTTGTTATATGAAATGTTGAAAAGGATTTATGTAAGAAAAGAAGATTAAAAAAATGAACAGTAAAATGGCAGCAAACTCACAATTATGAACAACCACACCTAAAACAAAAACGAAATCAAACTAAGAAAACAACTAGAACAGGAACAGAAACACAGAAATGGAGATCACATGGAGGGTTATCAATGGGAGTGGGAGGGGGAGAGAGGGGGAAAAGGTACAGAGAATAAGTAGCACAGATGGTAGGTAGAAAATAGACAGGGGGAGGGTAAGAATAATATAGGAAATGCAGAAGCCAAAGAACTTATATGTATGACCCATGGACATGAACTGAAGTTGGGGAATGTGGGTGGGAGGGGGTGTGCAGGGCAGAGGGGAGTGAAGGGGAGAAAATGGGACAACTGTAATAGCATAATCAATAAAATATATTTTAAAAAAGAAATGACTGAACTTCAAAAGTAATTTCATAAACAATAACTATAAACTATTGGAAAAAATAAATGACTGAGTCAATCCCCATTAACCACACAGAATTACACTTCTTTGAATTAATGCTATGATTTGAAAAGCACCACTATTTTGAAAGCAACGGAACTATAACAAAAAAATTAAAAATGCATTTATTTCAATGCTGCCTCCTCATAACTCCCTGCTAACATTTTCTCACTCAAAATGTAGATAAAATAAGTTTACTTTGCATTCTTCAGAATATTATTAGCAAAATGATAGCATAGCTACATGAGTAATTTTAATTAAACTGTGCTTCATCTAAATATCTAAATGCCAAGTTTGCTTCTTCAAATATCCTTTACTTAGCTTGCAGTGTCTCCCACAATTCATCTTCCTCTACAAGAATGGTAAGAAAGGACACTGTGTCAAAGGTCAAATTCCAACTCTAACTGCCAGATATAGAAATAAATAATGGCAGCATTTCCAAGTACAGGTTAATATAATTTTATGAAATCAATGCTAATAAAAAAGACAACCACTTACATTTCCATTTTCCTGTCCTATGGATCTTGCAGATACACAGGAAGCAGGTATTTCCCAGCAATGCTTTTAGGATCATGACTAACATTTAAAGAAATAAAGGATGGCAGTTTGTATATGCAGTAGTGCGAATTATCTATGGAAAGAAAATATAAATGTCTTCATTTTTATACTTTCTATTCTCATATGCATAGTTTCCAAATCTTCAGTCATCTCCTTGTTACTTTAGCAAAATCTTTCTGTGTCACTCCTCACACCAAAACTTTTTAAATCAAGAGTTATTCTTATAAAAATCTTTAAGAGTCTCCTTTTATTGTGTATGTATCTCTCCCTATCTGTATAGTCTTGGCTGTAACAACCCTGCCTCTTCACAGGATTGGGCTCTCTGATGTTATTTCTGATTAACTGATTTTAGACTCTAAGTCTCAATAGATTTTATTCACTTAATGGTTTTTGCTTACATGGACTTAGTGTGGACCCATGTTCTCCTTGGTCACTTTTGTTGCCAACAGCCAGGAAATAGGAATAATTCTTATTCTTCTACAAATTCCCTGGGGCAACCAGTGGCTTCACCCCAGCTCTTCCTCTACATTTGAGGGGCCCCAACTGGAGGTCCAGGACATTACATGTGTGGAGCATCCATTCTCAATATCTGTGGCAAAATATCTATGGAGATAAATAAATGCTAGGAACATAACATAGGCACAGAGAAAGCACCTTCTTTTTTGTTGCATCTATTCCAATATTTTATGCATAAAACAACAATAATAATGTCTGATATGCAGGGTAAAAATAGTGAATCTAAAATACTAGGAATTATAAGAGTAAGTTGAGAAACAGGATGTTAAAGAATGTACATGTTCTATTTTGGTTTTGGTTTTTGTGTTTGAATTTTTTTATCGTTGTTCAAGAACAGTTGTCTCCATTCCCCCCCTCCAATATTACCCAACCCCCAGCTATCCCTACCTCCCATCCTCGATCTACCTCCATTTGGCCTTGTCCATGTGTCCTTTATACATGTTCTTTGATGACCCTTCCCCTTTTCCCCTGTTACCCCTTCCCTCCTCCCCTCTGGTTACTGTCAGTTTGTTCTTTATTTCTATGTCTCTAGTTATATTTTGCTTGCTTTGTTTTGTTGATTAGGTTCCACTTATGTGAGATTGTCCTTCACTGCCTGGCTTATTTCACTTAGCATAATATTTTCCAGTTCCATCCATGCTGTCATGAAGGGTAGGAATTCCTTCTTTCTTTCTGCTTCATAGTATTCCATTGCGTAAATGTACCACAGTTTTTTGATCCATTTATATGCTGATGGGCACTGAGGTTGCTTCCAGCACTTGGCTATTGTAAATTGTGCTGCTACGAACATTGAGGTGCATAGATTCTTTTGAATTGGTGTTTCAGGTGTCTTAGGGTATAATCCCAGCAGTGGAATTGCTGGGTCAAAAGGCATTTCCGTTTTTAGTTTTCTGAGGAAATTCCATACTCTTTTCCATGGTGGCTGCAACAGTCTGCATTCCCACCAACAGTATACTAGATGTTAATGTAACAGAATATACAAGTTCATTGATAGGGTTTCAGATTTGATATTGCAACTAATATTTAAGAAAATACCATTTGCCATTTTTTGTGGTATCAAAGAAGAATACCTACAGTTATCGAAAAGGTTATTGAAGGCTATTAAAATCCAGATAATGTATAATCTGATATATATATAGATAGATAGATGATAGATAGGTAGATAGCCTTTGCAGATTAAGGCTATTTTTTCCATACACTTCCACCAAAAAAATATAGTAGATTGAATGCAGAAAAAGATATGAGAATCCAGTTGAATTCTATTAAACCAGATATGAATATTAAAAGGATTTAGAAAAATGTAAAACAATGCTACTATTCACATTAATTTTTTGGAAATATATTTATAAAATACATTATTTAGTTTAACATATGTTCATTGATTTGTTTTTATTGTTTTAAAGTAATTACTTTCTTTTTAAAATTTTTCTCTTTTCATTTCTAATACTATAAATATCAATGAATAAAGTTTATATAAACTGAAGATTTTGGAGCTCCTCAATAATTTTTTTAAATATTTATTTTTCAGAGAAAGGGGAAGCAGGGAAAAAGAGAGAAAGGGAAACATCAATATGTGGTTGCCCCTCACCTGTCCCCTATTGGGGACCTGGCCCACAACCCAGGCATGTGCCCTGACTGGAAATTGAACCAGCAACCCTTTAGTTCACAGCCCATCGCTCAATCCACTGAGCCACACCAGTCAGGGCTTCTCAATAATTTTTAAGAGTATAAAGCAATTATGAGATTTTTAAAATGGAAATTGCTGTACTAGATTGATATAGAGTAAAAATCTATATCTAAAGTAGTCTAGGAACTCTTTCAATACATATAAAATAAAAATTATAAAGCATTACTTCATTTGTCAGACTATACTCTTCTTTGGTGGAACATAAAATAATGGTGCCTCTTACAATCTATGGATTTTTAGGTTTATTGTGGGGGGGAATGAAGACAACTGTACTTGAACAACAATAAAATAAAATAATAAAAAATTATGATTAAAAAAAACTCTTAATGAGTCTGCTTTTTTAAAAAAAGAAAACATGCCCAGAAAAACCTATGAATAATTAAACCAAAGATATCTCACAGTCCTACATATGCAATTACATATTCATTTTAGAAAAGAATCTCCCTCATGACTCCTTATATCACTAGCTTTTTTAGCACATTTAAATGTGGTCCTCATCACAAAAATTCTATTTACACTTACTTTAGCAAGGGATCACAATCATACTTGTAATGTGAGAAGGAGATGCTGGCTTTCATTTCAGTCATGACTTTTCCTTATATACATGACTCACACATCCATATCCAATTCACATTGTTTAGCTCAAAATTATCCAAAGACCTTTACTTGGCTTTTCTTTTCCTCCAAGCAGAACTTCAGTTTCTCTGGGAATAACTACACCCTATCTGGTGGTTGCACTGAGCCATTATATCCAGAGGCATAACACACAGTCAATTTTGCTGAGGCTCAGGGCTGTCCCTGTCATCAGGCCAGCCCTGGTGGAATACTCTGACACTCATTTGTGATGCAGTCATAGGAACTTTTGCTAAAGCAAGAATTTAAAATAGATTAGCAGTTTTATGGTATTTGAGACTCAACCACAAAAAAAGTGGTTTTGTAAGGAAAGGCCTACAACAACACATACTTATTAAGTTCACAGTTTTATCTACATACTTAGTTTTCTCATTAATACTGAAATTAAATTTGTTTAAAAATGACTCGCATATATACTAATGTGTATGTATATGTATCATATGATAAGTTGTTTTTTCCATAATCCACTTCAGAATCTATTGATACAGTTATGAGAGCAAAACCAAGAATTTTTGTTTTCTTATCTTCTATATCCCTTTCCTGAAGCAAAGAGCAAAAAAACATAACTTCATGATAACAAGCCCTCTGATGTCACAACTCTTTCCTAACATGATACCATGATCTCAAGTCCTCCATCCAGCTCCCATTCTCAAACAAGTGTAGGTCAATCATGATAACTGCCTGGGAAGAGTGGGGGAATGAAATGGAAGTAAGGACAAGACTGAAAGGGAAGATGGCAGGCAGCTCCAGATCCAAGGGCAAGGAGGAGGGTAGATTTCTGCCAGCAAACCTGGAAATGTATGCAATCCTCATTAAAATACTGGAAGTTGTATTCAGACACAGGACTCAGAATGGTCCCTATAAATATGTAAGCAGTAGCAAACCACTGCCATCAGGATGATCCAGGCAGGTCCATGGAATTCCTGGCCAGTTAGCTATGCAGATGAACCCCAGGCATTTCATTACTCACTAAATTGCTGTCTTACAATAAATTATTGAATATTTTAGATCCTGCTCTTCCCATTCTTTATAGTGCATATTTACTGTTGATATTACCATATATGCTTAATGGGGAAAAAGAAATTAAAAATACAGGAATAAAATTAATATGTTTTTATCTCCACTTACATCCTACTGCAAGGGGATATAGGAGATTAGGAAGTATTAAGTAATCCAGGTATGACATCATAGCACTCTGGACTAGGTTATGGTTATGGGGAAGAGTGAAATGGATGTATTTTGAGCATTGTTTTAAGGTTAAAATCAACAGAACCTGAGGTTGTTTGGATGCAGCTTATGAAAAAGGTCAAAGGGAACCCATAGTTTTCTGGCTTGTGCATCTGGGCAGATGGTGGTGTCATTTACTGAAACAGGGAGCACAGGAAGAAGGGGGGTTTGAGCAGGGGGAATGATGTGCTCAGCTTTGAACCATTGGTTTTCTAGATGCCTGTGGGACATCTCAGCAGATCTGGAGGACGCAGCTGCAGATCAGAAGAGAAAGCAGCCAGCTGTGCCAGAGTGATAAACTGTGCAGCTCTTTGCTCTCTGCTGCCAGGGAGGCCTCTTAAAGGCAGGCTGACTGGCAACCAAGTGCGTTAGAGTGAAGGCATGCATCTCCTGTAGAGAGGCTATAGGCCATTAATACACTCTGCAGCACTCTACTTACATTGCTCTCAAACAAATAACACATCTAGAAAGTTAAATGCCAATTCCACATTCATTAGCATCTGCAAATCAAAACTTGTCTTTCAGAAACATGTAGAAAATAACAAAGTGGCATTCAGAGGTGCATACATGATTATCCCACACTAAGTGATGCTTTTCGTGAATCTCATAGGGTGTCTCCTTGTCATTGTTCATTAACCAACCTGCCTCCCTCTGTTCAAAATTCTAAACCCTGCACCAGGCAATGCTTTTGTCACCTTCCAGGAGAAATCACAGAAACAATTAGGCATGAGGGTGACTAATAAGCTCATTGAAGTGTGTTGTCTATCACATCATCAAGAGCAATTGCCCCCACTTCACACATTGCCTGACAAAAAGATCTCTTTTTTCCTAAAATTAAAACCAAATATAAGCTGAAAAATATTTTGATCACCTTTATAGGGCAGAGATATCAATATTTCAGTGTTGCAAATGAACCCAAGGTAATTTGATGAATCAACAAATTGTCAGATTAAAAGTAAGGCTGTCACCTCTACAAATTCACTACTAGGTGAATGTTACAATAGAAATCTTAGACCAAATTTTGCCATGTTTGCAAATTTAGTAGTAATCAAGAATGAAACCTGGTTACTCTAAGAGAAGTCCCTGCCCTCTGTCCTAGACAATATACTCTAACAATCAATCACCTTGCAAGAAGAGCTCCCTCTGAAGCAGATAAATGATATTCTGAGAGCAGAATCAACAAAACTTCTAGTTTTATTAGGTGGCATTAGGTGGCCTGGTCTTTCACTAAGCAGGGAATGCAGAAACAAATAGAGTTCTAGACCTTGTTCCTAACTCCAAGTATTTGTTATTGCTGTGCCTGGTTATTCTCATGGTTTATTTATCCAAGGGAGGTAAGGCCCACCAAATTTTTCTAACTTACCACATATTTTTAAAACTCTTAATTTCAATAATTAAGTATTATTGTTAATATCCCTTATGCTGATAATTAACAAGCTCTATGGTGAGACTTAGATGGCTATATTTACAACACTAGTACTCACCTCTTTGGAATGTGAATTTTTAGTTAGAGAGCTTTAAGTGCTATTTAACCAGTTCTGCCTAGAAGATAAATTCTTGGTTAAAGCATCTCAAAATGCTAGTTTAAGGCCCCTAGGACTTAGATTACTGTTACATTATGCCCATGTATATAACATACTAAAATATTTTAAAGTAAAAGTCACACATGGACAATATGACATTTGGATTCTAATTTTTGTTGTTGCTTTGATGTTAAAAATCAAACCATAACATGGGCTATGTTCCAACTACCTTTTACTATGTAATAAGACATCTCAAAACCTAATGGAATCTAATATATAGCAAGCCCATTATAGTTAATAATACTGCATATATACCTGAAAGTTGCTAAGGGGTAGATCCTAAATGTTCTCAACACACAAAAGCAATGGTAATTATGTGATGTAATAGTTGCATTAGCTATCAGCTATGGTGGTAATCATTTGTAATATGTGTATATCAAAGCACTTTAAATTTATACAATGTTATATATCAATTGTATCTCAGTAAAAAAGAAAGCACAATGGAGTAATACAACAATCATCATTTGCTTTGTTCACAAGTTTACAGTTTGATCATGACTAGTTGGGGGCAGCAACTCCTCTCTGGTCCAACACCCCTCTGGGGCCTCAGATGAGTAACTTAGAATGATAGGATGGGGGATGGGGGCTGGGATCATGGGAAGGCTCTTGACTCATCTGTCTAGTACTGGGATTGGAATGACTCGAATACAGCTCAGCCAGAACTGTTGATCTGAGCATCTGTACATGGCCCCTCCATATGTTTTGTGCTTCTGACACAATAGTGGCTGGGTTCCCAGAGGGAACATACCCATAGTCAGTGTTACAAGAGAACCAAAGAGCATGGCCTTTTCAGTCCTTGGTTCAGAAATCACATAGCCTCACTTTCCCAATGTCCTATGGTGAAAAGTGATTTACAAGCTACCCCAGATTCAAGGGAGGGAAGTTAGACCCCATCTCAAGAGAGGCAGTGGGGGATCACACTGCAGGAGAGCAGGAGGGATGGGAAATGTCATTATGATCATCTTTGTAAAAACAATCTGCCACACAGAAATTAATAATAGTATAAAGGAAACATGTACAATAACAAAGGGGGGGTAGAAATGGGAGGGAGGTGGGGAGGGCTGGGAGGTGGGCTGGGATGGGGGTAAAAGGCAGAAAACTGTACTTGAACAACAATTAAAATAAAAATTTTTAAAAACTAAACATACTGAAAAAATATATGGTTGTTGTGTTCTTATCCTCAAAGAACTCATAACTTAGTTGTAGAAGCAGACACATAAACTAATAGTCACAATGCAAGATGGCAATAGAGCAGGGATGGGCAAACTATGCCTTGACTCTTGTTTTTGTAAACAAACTTTCTTGAAACATAGAAACATAGAACACAGCCATGCTCATTCATTCATATTGCCTGTGACTGCTTTCATGCTACAGTAGCAGAGCTGAGTAATTGTGACAGATGCCATATGGCCCACAAAGCCTAAAATATTTACTTTCTGGTCCATTAGAGAAAATATTTACTAAGCCCTGCAATAGATTCTAGTAACAAATGTTTGGGCAGTACTGAGGATGAAAAAATTAAATTTTTGTGGATATTTCAAAAGCGATGTCACAAAAAGGTAAAATTTAGACTGAATCTTATTCACTGTCATTCCTCTGTGCCTTATTTGACAAAAATTTAAGGCAGTTTACAAGGATATGGAAAGAATAACTAATGACCTGCTGGCAGTGGCATTCAGGAAGGGACAGTCCAAAAAAAAAGGAACAAAACACAGAAAACATGTCTAAGGAAATGAAAAGCTTGGTATATTCAGAAAGCTCCAACGAGTTCAGTGAACTGGACCATACACTCCAGGGTATGAAAGGAATAAGAGGTCAGATGTGAGCAAGAAATATGAAGATTGAAGCATGGAGCCAGAAAACTCCTGGGAGGGTGGTGATGGAGACAGAACCTGGTCAGGGCCAGTGAGAACACAGAAGTGGGGTTATGACCAGACACTCCATGCCCTCAGGCACTCAGATGTCTTTTCATCTGTGACCTCACCAGAAATGTCTTATCTAATCAATATATCTGAAATGGCAACTCCCTTCTTTTACTCTTTGTTCCCTTATCCTGCTTTATTTTTCATCTTGACACTAATACCAGCCACCATTATATTTTTATTTGTCCATTGCTTATAACCTATTAAATAGAAGTTCCAAGAGCATGAACTTTGTTTTATTCATTGCCATTACTCCAGTGCCTGTCATGGAATAAACTCATTTGATGAATGAATGAATAAATGAATGAATGGACAAATGATGAATGAATGAACAAATGAATAAATAAATGTCAAAGAGCAGAGTGGCCACAATTCAGAAACAAACTGGGTGTGGGAAGTGGGAAGGGTCACTCTAGTTTTTCTAGCTCATTTGGTTGGGTAGAGGTTAATGCCATCAACTAAGGGAAAGAGAACAAGTTTGGTGGGGAATTGGCATTGAGTGGAGAAACTACAAATTTGGTTTCAGATACATTGAGTTCAAGTGGCCTGTAAATACTTGAACAGAGGAGCTGTTAAATAGGCAGCTGGGAATGTGGATACGATATTTAGGAGAAAGAAACTGGGTGTATTGATTTGAAATCACATGAGTACAGGTGATAGGTGATTCCATAAGAGAATATAAGATTTTCCAAGAAAAGGCATAAAGTAAGAAGAGAACTGGTGACTGTATCTGGGACGAGAAAGCACACTTTAAGGGACAGGCAAAGACAAAGGAATCAAGAAGATATGGGGGAGAGTCAGAAAAGAAGAGAATCAGAGAAGAACTGGTGCCAAGTGAACCAAAATAGTATTTAGTAGTCCTCTCTTATCCATGAGGATATGTTCTGAGATTACCAGTGGATACTTGAATCCATGGATAGTAACAAACCCTATATATGCTATGTTTTCCCTATATACATTTTTTAATTTATAAATTAGGCACAGTAAGAGATTAACAACTAATAGAACAATATAACTAATAGAACAATATAACAATATGCTATAATAAAATTTATTTGGATGTGGTCTCCCTATCTCAAAATGTCTTATTGTATTATACTCACCTTTTCACTTAAAGGAAGCATTTATGGCTTCTCTTTGGCATATTCAAATTGCCAGCATCACTACTCTTCCACTTTGGGACCATTATTAAGTAAAATAGGGATTACTTGAACACAAGCACTGTGATATCACAACAGTTGATCTGATAACCAAGGTGGTGGCTATGAAGTGACTAGCAGGTGAAGAATGTCGACAGCCTGGACATACTGAACAAAGGGATGATTTGAATACTGAGTGGGATGGAGCAGGACTTGGTGAGATTTCATCACCCTACTCAGTACGGCTCACAATTTAAATTTTGCAAATTGTTTATTTCTGGATTTTCCATTTAATATTTTCTGACCATGACTGACATCAGGTAACTAAAATTGTGAAAAGTGAAACCAAAAATAATGGGGGGATGCTGTATTTTTGATAGAGAGAATGACCAACAAATTCAAATCCAGCAGAAGACTTGTGATAGAAGGACTAGTGAGAAATCACAAATAGTTCCCCAAATGTTCCAGTGATGACTCTTACTGTTTTCTGCCAGCCTTAGAGAAATACGATTTATAGATCTAAAGACCAAAATTCTTTTTCTATAGTTGACAGTCTTTCATCTCTATGACCAGGTAAATCCATGGTAAAGGAGACATAAATCCAAGTCATTTTTTGTTTGTTTGTGTTCCCTCTCTGTGTTTTCCCTTTTCCCTCTCCCATTCTAACTGGGTCCATGCATCTTTTCCTCAGAATAGACTTGTGGCTAGGCTTCTGGATTTAGTTCTGAAACACACCAAGGAGAATTTGGTTTGAGGAGCGCTGTATTCCCCAAGACTGCAAAGATCTGATCTCCCAGAAGCAGCAAGGATGTCACTCTGCCTCTTGGCACTAACCTTTCATTGTATGCCTCAGGGAGGCTGCATCTTTGCCAAAGACTCCCTCTTTTCTAGAAAACAGCTGAGGGGTGACCCTCAGGGACTATATGCAGATTGGGACTTGCTCCTGTAATCCAACCCGTTTTAATATCACAACTACCACTACATGGGCTGATCATTAGGTGTACACTCACTGGCTAATGAACTTCTCTTGGGTAATTAATGAAACCAGTATTAAGTCATTGTTTTGAGTATGAGTTACAAACATTAATAGATTTTCTTCAGTCCTTAATCAAAGTAAACAAGGCATTATAAGGCAGCCAACAGTAAATTCTTGGCTAAAGAGGATAAAATTTTCTCTGAATCTCAGTCTATGATTTTTATTCCCCTTCCTTTGTTCTTGCACATCCACTAAAATTTCGATATGACACCTGTCACCCCCTGAAGCTGTTCTCCTCACAACAGGACCAAAGAGATCCTGATCCTGACTGCATCTTGCCTGATTGGTCACCATCCACCTTCACTTTCTCTTGGAAAGCTCCTCTCCTTTGGTTTCTTTGATGCCAGTCTCTCCTGGTTCTTCTGTTTCTCTATATATTTCTTCTTCTTTTGTGTTATTTTTAATTTTTTTTAATTAAATTTATTGGAGTGACATTGGTTAATAAAATACATAGGTTTCAAGTGCACATTTCTATGATACTTCATCTGTATATTGTGTTCCCACCACCCAAGGTCAAATCTTCTTCCATCACCATATATTTGACCCTCTTTACCCATTACTACCCCCTCACCCAAATCCATCTGGTAACCACCCTAACAAGTGTTAAAGAGGTTGCAGAGAAAAACCATTTCTTTTTTTTTTGTTGCTTTCAGTTTTCTATCCCACATATGAGTGAAATCAGATGGTTCTTAACTTTTTTGTCTGACTTATTTTGCTTAGCATGATATTCTTGAGATCAACCCAATTGTTACAAATGGCAATATTTCATCTTTTCTTATGGCTGAGTAATACTGTATTGTAGATATGTACCACATTTTCTTTAGCCAATCACTTATCAAATGACATTCAGTTGTTTCCATGTCTTGGACACTGTGAATAATGCCACAATTAACATAGGGGTGCATACATATATTATTATGAATAAATGATTTCCATTTTTTTAGTAGATACCCAAAAGAGGGATTGCTGGGTCATATGCTAACTCTATCCTTAATTTTTTGAGGAGGCTCCATGCTGTTTTCCATAGTGGCTATACCAGTTTACATTCCCACCAGCAGTAAATGAGGAGGGTCCCTTTTTCTCCACAACTCCTCCAACATTTGTTATTACTTGCCATGTGATAATAGCCATTCTTACAAGTATGAAGTGGTATTTAATTTGTTTTGATTTGCATTTCTGTTTTTAAAATTATTTTGTTCTCATTTGATGCGGGGAGAAAGAGAGAGAGAGAGAGAGAAACAATGATCCGTTGCCTCCTGCACACACTCTGACCAGGGATCAACCCACTGAGCCACACTAGCCAGGGCTATTGGTATTCTTTAATAGCTAGTGAAGTTCAGCATCTTTTAGTTTTTTTAAGTGTATTTTATTGATTATTCTATTACAGTTGTCCCAGTTTTTTCTCTCTTTTATCCCCCCTCTACCCCACACACCCACCACTCTCCAGCATTCCCCCCACACTTAATTCATGTCCATGGGATGTACATATATTCCTATACTATTCTTAGCTTCCCCCTGTCTATTTTGTGCCTACCAATTATGTTTCTTATTCCCTGTATCCCCCCATTCTCTCCTTTCCCCTCCCCATTGATAACCCTCCATATGATCTTCATTTCTGTGACTCTGCTCCTGTTCTAGTTGTTTGCTTAGTTTTTGTTTTTTAGATTCAGTTGTTGATAGTTGTGAGTTTGTTGTAATTTTACTTCATAGTTTTTTATCTTCTTCTATTTCTTACATAAGTCCCTTTACCATTTCATATGATAAGTGCTTGGTGATGATGAATTCCTTTAACTTGACCTTATCTGGGAAGCACTTTATCTGCCCTTCCATTCTAAATGAAAGCTTTGCTGGATAGAGTAATCTTGGATGTAGGTTCTTGTCTATTATGACTTTGAATACTTCTTCCCAGCCCCTCCTTGCCTGTAAGGTTTCTTTTGAGAAATCAGCTGATAGCTTTATGGAAACTCCTTTGTAGGTAAATGTCTGCTTTCCTCCTTGTTGTTTTTAAGATTGTCGCCTTATCTTTACTCTTGGGTAACTTAATTATGATGTGCGTTGGTGTGTTCCTCCTTGGGTTCAATTTTTGGGGGACTCTCTGGGATTCCTGGACTTCCTGGAAGTCAATTTCCTTCACCAGATTGGGAAAGTTTTCCTTCATTATTTGTTCAAATAAGTTTTCAATATCTAGCTCTTCCTCTTCTCCTTCTGGCACCCCCATGATTCAGATGCTGGAGCATTTACAGTTGTCCCAGAGGTTCTGAAGCCTCCTAATTTTTTTTGAATTCCTGTTTCTTCATTCTGTTCCAGTTGGATATCTATTTCTTCCTTTTGTTCCAAATCATTGATTTGAGTCCTGGTTTCCTTCCCTTCACTGTTGGTTCACTATATATTTTACTTTATTTTACTTTGTGTAGCCTTCATTTCTTCTTTCATTTTGTGACTGAGCTCAGTCAATTCTGTGAGCATCTCAATTACCAGTGTTTTGAACTCTGCATCAGATAGGTTAGCTATCACTTAGCTCTTTTTCTGGAGTTTTGATCTGTTCTCTCATTTGAGCCATATTTCTTTGTCTTGGCACACCTGTTAAGTTGTAAGGGGTGGCAGCCTTAGGCATTTGCCAGGGTGGGGCAACCTACTTGACTGTGTTGTGGAGCTGTATGTGGGGGAGGAGTCGGAGAAGAAACAATGCTGCTCACTTGCTTAGCTTTAGCCCCACTTTCTTTCTTTTTTAAATTTGTATTTACTATTTTTTTAGAGAGAGGGAAAGGGAAGGAGAAACAGGGAGAGAAATAACAATATGTGGTTGCTTCTTGCATGCCCCCTACTGGGGACCTGGACAGCAACCCAGGCATGTGGTCAATCAAACCAGTGACCCTTTGGTTCACAGGCCAGCACTCAATCCACTGACCCACACCAGCCAGGGCTAGCCCCACTTTCCAACAAACTATCCTGTGAGACTGGGGGTTTCTCCCACCTTCTCAAACCCCAAAGTATTCTACCACTAGAGGTTTTAAGTCTTTAGTTTCCTAGTGAGCCTGCCCCTCCTGACCCATGGGGCCAGTGGCCTTGCCAAGGGTCCTCTCTGTTCGCCCAGCTACCTATCTCCGCTCCCCTCCCAACAGTCTGGATGAATGTTTCTTTAACTCTTTGATTGTCAGAGTTCCATGCAGTTTGCTATTGTGGCAGTTCTGATTGTTACTGTTCTTAAATTGATTGTTATCCTTCTTTTGGTTGTGCAGAAGCAAAGCTTTTCTACCTATGCCTCCATCTTGGCTGTACTCAGCATCTTTTCTCATATCTGTTGGTCAATTGTATGTCTTCTTGGGAGAAGTATCTGTTCAGGTCCTCTGCCCATTTTTTAATTGGATTGTTTTCTGTTGAGTTGTATGAGTTTTTATAATTTTTTGGATATTAACTCTTTATCTGAGGCATTGTTTGCAAGTATCATCTCCCATTCAGTTGTCTGCCTTTTTATTGTGTTGGCAGTTTCTCTTGCTGTGCACAAGCCTTTGAGTTTGGTATAGTCCTATCCATTTATTTTTCATTTTACTCCCCTTTCCATTGGGGAAAATTCATAAAGCCCTCTTTAAGACCAAGGTCCATAAGCTTAGTACCTATGTTTTCTTCAATGTCATTTATTGTTTCAGGTTTTATATTTAGGTCTTTGATTCATTTCTATTTAATTTTTGTGTATGATGACAAGGAGTATGTAGTGACAAAGAGCAGTGTAGTTTCATTCTTTTTCATGTGGCTTTTTTGTTTTCCCAGAACCATTTATTGAAGAGGGTTTTATTTCTCCATTTTATGCTTTGGGCTCTTCTGTCAAAAATTATTTGCCCACATATATGGGGGTTTATTACTGGACTTTTAATTCTGTTCCATTGGTCTGTGTGTCTGTTTATCTGCCAATACCATCTTATTTTGATTATCATAGCTCTGTAGTATAATTTGAAGTCAGGGAGTGTGATACCTCTGGCTTTGTTCTTTTTTTTTTTTTCAGGATTGCTTTGACTATTCAGGTTTTGTTTTTCTTTTTGTGTGTGGATCCATACAAATCTGACAATTTTATGTTCTATTTCTTTAATAAAATGACATTGGAATTTTGATGGGAATTACATTAAATCCATATATCAATTTAGGTAACGTGGAAATTTTAACTGTTGATTCTTCCAGTCCATGAATATAAAATATCTTTCCATTTTTTGTTTTTTTCAATTTTGTAAATAATGCTTTGTAATTTTCAGTATATAGGCCTTTACATCCCTTGTTAATTTGTTTTTAGGTATTTTATTCTTTTTCTTGCAACTGCAAGCAGAATTTTTTTTCCATTTCTTAACCTGAAATTTTGTTATTAGTATATAAGAATGCAATGGATTTTAATAAATTGATTTTGTATCCTGCAACTTTACTGTATATTTGTTTATTGTTTCTAATAGTTTTTTGGTGGTGTCTTTAGGGTTTTCTATATAAAGAATCGTGCTATCTGCAAAAAGTGACAATTTTACTTCTTCATTCCTTATTTGGATGCCTTTTATTTCTTTCTCTTGCCTTATTGCTATGGCTAGGACTTCCAGTACTATGTTGAATAAGAGTGGTGAGAGTGGACATCCTTATGTTGTTCCTGATCTTATAGAAAAAGCTTTCAGTTTTCCACCATTGAGTATAATATTAGCTGCATTATATGGCCTTTGTTAGGTTGAGGTACTTTTCTTTCTTTATCCATTTCATTCAGTGTTTTAATCATAAATGGACATTGTATCTTATCAAATGATTTTTCTGTATCTATTGATAAGGTCATATGATTTTTATGCTTTCTTTTGTTAATGTAGTGTATTACTTTGATTGATTTGTATGTGTTGAAGCATCCTTGTGCCCCTGAAATGAAACTAACTTGATCATGGTGTATTATTTTTTAATTATTGTTGTACTTGATTTGCTAGCATTTTGTTTAGGATTTTTGCATTTTTATTCATCAGTGATATTGGTCTGTGGTTTTCTTTTGTGCATATGTTATCCTTTGCCAAATTTTGGTATCAGAATTATGTTGGCCTCATTAAATTTGTTAGAAAATATTGCCTCTTCTTTAATTTTCTGGGAGAATTTGAGAAGGATAGGTATCAAATCTTCTTTGAATGTTTGGTAGAATTCACTAGTGAAGCCATCTGGTCCTGGGACTTTTACTTTTGGGGGAGCTTTTCATGGTTGTTCCAATTTCTTCACTGTTGAACAATCCATTTAGATTTTCAGTTCTTTGTGGTTCAGTCTAGAGGCTACATATTTCCAGGAACTTCTCCATTTCCTCTAGGTTATCGAATTGTATGGTATAAAGTAATTCATAGTATTCTTGTATGATGCTTTGTATTTCTGTAATATCTGTGGTAACTTCTCTTTCTGATTTTGTTTATTTGAGTCTTTTCTTTTTTTTTCTCAGTGACTTTAGCAAGGGATTTCCCAATTTCATTAATTTATTTAAACAACCAGGTCTTTGTTACATTAATTTTTTTGTAGTCATTTATATAGTCATTTCATTCTCTATTTCATTTAATTCTGCTCTAATTTTTATTATTTCCTTTCTTCTACTGACTTTGGGCTGTTTTTGCTCTTTTTTTTCTAGTTTTTAAGATACAATGTTAGATTGTCTTTTAGGGAATTTTTGTTTGTTTGTTTCTTGAGATAGGCTTGTAATGATATAAACTTCCCTCTTAGTACTGCTTCTGAAGCATCTCAAAAGTTATGTTGTATTGTCATTCTCATTTATCTCTCTCTATCTTTTTATCTCACTTTTTATTTCTTCTTTGACCCATTTTTTTAGGAGCATGTTGTTTAATCTCCATATATTTAGGGGGTTTTTTCACTTCTTTTATTGCAGTTGATTTCTAATTTCAAAGCATTGTGACCAGAGAATATGTTGGTATGATTTCAATCTTCTTCAATTTCTTGAGGCTAGTTTTTTATCCCCACATATGATCTATCCTTGAGAATTTTCCACATACACTGGAGAAGAAACATAGAATCTGATGTTCTGAGATGAAAGGTTCTATAAAAGTCAGTTATGTCCATTTGATCTAATGTGTCATTTAAGGCCAGTATTTCTTTGTTGATTTTGTGTTTGGATGATCTACCCATAGTTGTCAATGTGGTATTTAGGCCCCCTATTATGATTGTTTTTGCCAGTTTCTCCCTTTAGTTCTATTAGTATCTGTTTTATGTATTTTGGTGCTCCCTGATTGGGTACACATAGTAAGAAGGGTTATGTCTTCTTTTTTTTTCTTTTAATCATTGTTCAAATACAGTTTTCTCCTTTTTACTCCCAGTCCAGCAATCCCTCCCACCCCTCCCCACTTCCCTCCCATTACCACCCTCCCCCTAGTTTTTGACCATGTGTCCTTTAAGTTTGTTCCCCTGAACCCTTCCCAATGTCCCCTGAAATTCCCTCTACTCTCCCCTGTGGTCACTGTCAGCCTGTCCTCGATTTCAGTGTCTTTGGTTATATTTTGCTTGCTTCTTTGTTTTGTTGTTTAGGTTCCTGTTAAAGGTGAGATCATATGGAATTTGTCTTTCACTGCCTGGCTTGTTTCGCTTAGCATAATGTTTTCCAGCTCCATCCACGCTGTTGCAAAGGGTAGGAGCTCCTTCTTTCTTTCTGCTGCATAGAATTCCACTGTGTAAATGTACCATAGTTTTTTGATCCATTCACTTCTGATGGGCATCATGGTTGCTTCCAGCATCTAGCTATTGTAAATTGTGCTGCTATGAACATTAGGATGCACAGCTTCTTTTGTATTGGTGTTTTAGTGTTCTTAGGATAGAGTCCCAGCAGTGGAATTGCAGGGTCAAAAGGCAGATCCATTTTTAGTTTTCTGAGGAAGTTCCATACTGCTTTCCATAGTGGTTGTACCAATCTGCAGTCCTGCCAAAAGTGCACTAGGGACCCCTTTTCTCCACAACCTCTCCAACACTTGTTGTTTGTTGCTTTGTTTATGATGGCCATTCTGACTGGTGTGAAGTGGTATCTCACTGTGGTTTTAATTTGCATCTCTCTGATAGCTAGTGATATTGAACATCGTTTCATGTGTCTTTGGATTTTCTGTATGTCCTCTTTGGAGAAGTGTCTATTCAAGTTCTTTGCCCACTTTTTAATTGGATTCCTTGTCTTCTTAGAGTGGAGTCGTGTAAGTTCTTTATATATTTTGGAAATTAAACCCTTGTCTGAGATATCATTGGCAAACATGTTTTCCCATACAGTTGGTTCTCTTTTAATTTTGATACTGTTTTCTTTAGCTGTGCAGAAGCTTTTTATTTTGACGAGGTCCCATTTGTTTATTCTTTCCTTTATGTCCCTTGGTCTACGGGACAAGTCAGTAAAAAAGTTTCTACATGAAATATCTGAGATTTTCCTACCTACGTTCTCCTCTAGGACTTTAATGGTGTCACGTTTTATATTTAAGTCTTTTATCCACCTTGAATTTATGTTTGTATATGGTGTCAGTTGGTGTTCAGGTTTCATTTTTTTGCATGTGGCTGTCCAGTTCTCCCAACACCATTTGTTGAAGAGGCTATTTTTACTCCATTTTATGTTGCTTCCTCCTTTGTCAAATATTAATTGACCATAGAGACTTGGGTTTACATCTGGGATCTCTGTTCTGTTCCATTCGTCTATGTGCCTGTTTTTATGCCAGTACCAGGCTGTTTTGATTACAGTGGCCTTGTAGTATAGTTTAGTGTTGGGTATTGTGATCCCTCCTACTTTACTCTTCTTTCTGAAAATCGCAGCAGCTATTCGGGGTCGTTTATGATTCCATATAAATTTTTGAAGTATTTGTTCTATGTCTGTGAAATATGCCATTGGTACTTTAATAGGAATTGCATTGAATGTGTAAATTGCTTTGGGTAGTATGGACATTTGGATGATATTAATTCTTCCAATCCATGAACACGGTATATGTTTCCATTTGTTTGAGTCTTCCGTGATTTCTTTCCTGAGTGTTATGTAGTTTTCTGAATACAGGTCTTTTACCTCTTTGGTTAGGTTTATTCCTAGATATTTTATTTTTCTTTTTGCTATTTCAAATGGGATTTTTTCCTTGATCTCTGCTTCTGCTGTTTCATTGTTGGTGTACAGAAATGCCTTTGATTTCTGGATATTGACTTTGTATCCCGCTGTTTTGCCAAATTCATTTATTAGGTCAAGCGGTTTTTTGGTGGAGTCTATAGGATTTTCTATGTACACTATCATGTCATCTGCAAACAGTGACAGTTCTGTTTCCTCCTTTCCGATTTGGATGCCTTTTATTTTTTTTTTCTTGTCTGATCACTGTGGCTAAAATTTCCAGTACTATATTGAATAGAAGTGGTGAAAGTGGACAGCCTTGTCTTGTTTCTGATCTTAGTGGAAAAGATTTTAATTTTTGCCCATTGAGTATGATGTTGGCTGTAGGTCTCTCATATATGGCCTTTATTATGTTGAGGATTGCTCCCTCTATTCCCACTTGGCCAAGTGTTTTTATCCTGAATGGGTGCTGTACCTTATCAAATGCTTTTTCTGCATCTATTGATATGATCATGAGGTTCTTGTCTTTGCTTTTGTTTATGTGATGTATTACATTTACTGATTTGTGAATATTGAACCATCCTTGCATCCCTGGAATGAATCCCACTTGGTCATGGTGTATGATCTTTTTAATGAATTGTTGGATGCAGTTTGCCAGTATTTTGTTGAGGATTTTAGCGTCAATGTTCATCAGTGATATTGGCCTGAAGTTTTCTTTCTTTGTTGTGTCTTTATCTGGTTTTGGAATTAGGATGATGTTGGCCTCATAAAAAGAGTTTGGGAGACTCCCATCTTTTTGGATTTTTTGAAATAGTCTGTGAAGGATAGGGGTTAGCTCTTCCTTACATGCTTTGTAGAATTCTCCTGTGAAACCATCTGGTCCAGGGCTTTTGTTGTATTGGGAGTTTTTTGATTACTGCTTCAATTTCTTTTGTTGTTATTGGTCTGTTCAGGCTTTCTGCTTCTATTTCATTGAGTTTTGGAAGATTATATTTTTCTAGAAATTTGTCCATTTCACCTAGATTTTCAAATTTCTTGGCATACAGTTCTTTGTAGTAATTTCTTACAACCCTTTGTATTTCTGTGGGATCTGTTGTAATCTCTCCTCTTTCATTTCTGATGGTGTTTATTTGGGTGTTGTCTCTTTTTTTCTTGATGAGTCTGCTTAAAGGCTTGTTGGTTTTGTTTATCTTTTCCAAGAACCAGCTCTTGGATTCATTGATCCTTAGAATTGTGCTTTTAGTCTCTATGTCATTTAATTCTGCTCTGATCTTGGTTATTTCCTTCCTTCTGCTTGCTTTGGGCTGTCTTTGTTGTTGTTCCTCGAGTTCTTGCAGACGTAGGGTTAGGTTGTTTGTTTGGAATGTTTCTAACTTTTTTAGGTGGGCCTGTATCACTATGAACTTCCCTCTCAGGACTGCCTTGGCTGTGTCCCATAAGTTTTGGGTTGTTGTGAGTTTGTTTTCATTTGTTTCCAGAAACCTTTGGATTTCTTCCCTAATATCATTCTTGACCCATTCATTGTTTAATAGTATGCTATTTAATCTCCATGATTTTGAGTGTTTTGGGTTTTTTCCTTGGGGTTGGTTTCTAGCTTCAGTCCCTTGTGGTCCGAGAAAAGCATAAGAAGCATACCATGCTTGGTATGATTTCAATTTTCTTGAAATTCTTGAGGCTTGTTTTGTGTCCTATCATGTGGTCTATCTTTGAAAATGTTCCGTGTACATTTGAAAAGAATGTATATTTAGCTTCTTTTGGATGGAGGGCTCTGTATATATCAGTAAAGTCCATTTCATCAAGGGTATTGTTCAATCCCACAATATCTGTGTTGATATTTTGTTTGGAAGATCTGTCCATTTTTGATGGTGGGGTGTTAAAATCTCCCACTATAATTGTGTTGCTGTCCATATCTTTCTTGAAGTCCTCTAAGATTTTCTTTATGTATTTGGGTGCTCCTATGTTGGGTGCATATATATTTACAATATTTATGTCTTCTTGGTGGATTCTTCCCTTGAGTATTATGAAGTGACCTTCTGGGTCTCTCTTTATGGCCCTTTTTTGGAAGTCTATTTTGTCTGATATATGAGTATTGCTACCCCGGCTTTTTTTCCTGTCCATTTCCTTGGAAAATTTGTTTCTAGCCCTTCACTTTCAGCCTGTGTAGGTCTTTTATCCTGAGGTGAGTCTCTTGTAGACAGCATATATGTGGGTCATTTTTTCTTATCCATTAAGCTATTCTATGTCTTTTGATTGGAACATTTAATCCATTTACGTTTAAGGTTATTATTGATAGGTACTTAGTCATTGTCTTTTATGTATGTGTATTCCTCTCTCACTCTCTTTCCCTTCCCTTCCTTAAAGCAGTCCCTTTAGAATCTCTTGCAGAGCTGGTTTGGTGGAGGTGTATTCTTTTAGACTTCTTTTGTCTGGGAAGCTTCTTATTTGGCCTTCTATCTTAATTAAGAGCCTTGCTGGATAAAGTAGCCTTGGTTGCAGAACTCTGGTTCTCATTACCTAGAGTATTTCTTGCCATTCTCTTCTGGCTTGGAGTGTTTCCATTGAGAAACACTCAGCTGTTAGCCTTATTGGGGTTTCCTTGTATGTTACTTCCTGTTTCTCCCTTGCTGCCTTTAAGATTCTCTCTTTGTCTTGAAATTTTGCCATTTTAATTATGATGTGTCTTGAGGTGGGCCTCTTTGGGTTCCTCTTGATTGGGATTCTCTGTGTTTCCTGGATTTGTGTGACTTTTTCTCTCATCAAATTAGGGAAGTTCTCCCTCATTACTTTTTCGACTAGGTTTTCGATCCCTTGTTCTTCTTCTTCTCCTTCTGGTATCCCTATTATATGGGTATTATTATGTTTCATATTGTCTTGCATTTCTCTTCATCCCCCTTCTTTCTTTCTGAGCCTCTTTTCCTTTTCTTGCTCTTTCTGGATGTTGTTTTTTACTTTGTCCTCTAGCTCGCTAATCCAATCTTGTGCTTCATCGATCCTGCTTTTCATTCCTTCTACTGTTTTCTTCAGTTCAGAAATTGTATTCTTCATTTCCTCTTGGGCTTTGTTGAGAGTTTCTACTTCCTTTTTCATGTTTATATAGCTTGCAGTGAGATTGATGTAGTTTCCCTCTAATTTCTGATAGCTTGTTGTGAGTTCTTTGAACTTCCTGATAATCATTGTTTTGAACTCACTATCTGATCGTTGAGTTGCCTCTATTTCATTTAGCATTTTTCCTGAGGCTTCCTCATTTCCCTTCAATTGGGGGTTGTTTCTTTGTTTTCTCATTGTTCGTGGGTTTCTTCTTGTTAGCCTCTGTTTCTTAAATTGATCTGTTCTGGTTCCCTGCAATTATGGTGTGACTTTTGTGGTAGAATACTTGTGAGATTCAGTGGTGCAATCTCCTTCCCCCTACAGCTTCCCCCTACTCTTTTTTTGTGATCAGTTGGAGGAGTAAGGCAAAGTGGTTTAAGACAGCAAGACAGTGTACTATGATATTTATATTAGCAGCCAGTAGAGAAGAGATGGGTTATCCTTTGGCTCCTTATAGTGTTAACTGTGATCCTCCACCCCACTATCCACGTTTTAGAAAGAATGGAAAGAGGGCAAGACTCTTATTGGGGATGAGAGGATTGATAGTTGTATCTAGAAAGCTGTGAGGCTGTGGGAGGTCAGATTCTAAGGTAGTGTTGGATTAAAGATTAGTATATAGGAGTAGTGTGTAAAAGAATAGAGAGAACCCCCACAATAGTATAGTTCAGGAAATTGCAAAGTGGGCTGAGATCAGGTAGGGGTATTGAGTAGTATTTACAATTGTATGGACTAGGTCTTATTAACAGTAATAGTAAAGTGACAGTCTTGTGGCAGAATCGATGAGATCTAGGTAACAAGAATAAAGAGTATAGAACCTTGAGAGGTGTATTAATGGAACACAGATGAAGGATAGTAAATTATCAACACACTGTGACTGAGATACCAGGGGGAACCTATCAAATGACAGTATAACCAGCCAAGCAAAGGAGATTATACAGAAAGAAAAAGAATACCAAAATATTATTAAAATAAAAAAATGTCAGAAAAGTAATAAAAAGATAATACAAATGTATAGTAACTTGCAAGATTAAAAAAAAGGAAAGAAAAGCAGAAGATGTAGTGCAGGAGAGATAAATTTGGAGTGGAAAGAATATTATTAGGATGAATGAAAGAGAAACATAAGGGATTGCAAGATATAAAAATAGTAAGAATTGAAAAATAAAATGTCACTTAAAACACAAGATAAAATCAATCAACCAACAACAGCCACAAAAACCAAACCAAACCAAACAAAACAAAACAAAATAAAAAAAACCTCTTGTTGGTTTCTAACTGGCCAGACCAGTTTTTCTGATCTTGCTGGCTTCAACTGCCTGAGGGACCTTTGAAATGCTTCTCTTTCTTCCCAGCCAGATCTCAGCAAGTCTCTCAGGAACCCTGGGCACTCCCGAGCACACTCGCTCTCCAGAGCTCACTACCACATTCTTCCAGACTCTGGGGTCCCTGCAGGGTTCCAGCTCTATGATCTCAGGAGGCACCCGCGACATTTTGGGAATCACTGCACCCTCCCTGGGAGTTGTAAAAGGGAATGCCCCTCCACCAAACTTTTGAGTTTTGGGCTATAGGAAGGCACTAAGCGCTGCGTTCCTTCTGGGATCACAGCACGAGAGTTAGGATTCCTGATGGGGCGTGCACTTTCCCACATCAGAACTGCTGGCTCCTGAGACCTGAAAATGCCCGAGCCCCTCCCGGCTCTGGGTTTTCCACCAATCCACACTTCCACCGGGCTAGGGATGTGGGCACTCTTCCAGGCTGCCCCTGGTCATGCCAGCTGGAGGCCCTCACTTCTCCCAGGTCTCTGGGTAGGTGTTCATAGTCCCTGGGTGATTTTTTCCCAGTCCAACTGGCCAATCTGTGCCTTCAGGCAACAAGTTCTCCCCTGGAGTTGCTCAACCCCCGTATTCGGGGGAGGAAGCAGCGACTCCCCTCTCCTGGTAGCCCTGAGGCAGACCCAGGAGCACCGGGCCTAGGGACTGCACACCCCTAGTCCCCCTGCTGATCCCTGGGTCCCTTTTGTCCTGAAGCAGTCTCCTTACCATCTGGTTTTTCAATGATCACAATAATTTTTGATGTCCTGTTTTCAAAAGTGATTCGGTAACCTAGTCCACCTGCTCTGTTTCTCCACTGAACCATGAGTTTCCCTCCTCTTCACAGAAGCCAAGAAACATGCTGCCTAGAGTAAAACCGCCATCTTCCGCAATCCAGGTTATGTCTTCTTGATGTAGTGTCCCCTTCATTATTATAAAGTGTCCATCTTTGTCTCGTTTCCTCTTTTTACTTGGAATCTATTTTGTCAGATATAAGTGTGTCCACACCTGTTTTCCTGTGGATCCCTTTGCTTAGAGAATCATTTTTCACCCTTTCACTATGAGTCTATATTTGTCTTTGCACTTTTAGTCTCCTGAAAGCAGTATATGGTTGGGTTTTGTTTTTTGATCCAATCTGCTGCTCTGTATCTTTTTATTGGTGGATTCAGTCCATTTACTTGTAGGGTAATTATTGATATATAAGGATTTCCTATAGCCACTTTATCTTTTGTTTTCTGGTAGCTCTGTGCCTCCATTGGTTCTTTCTTAAAACTTTACTTATTGGTTTTAGAAAAAGAGAGAAGGGTGGAAAAAGAGAGAGAGAGAGAACCATCAATTTGTTGTTCCACTTATTTATGCATTCACTGTTTCCTTCTTGTACGTGCAACCAGAGGTCAAACATGCCACCTTGGCCTATTGAGATGACACTCTAACCCAATGAGCCACCTGGCCAGGACTCCCTTGTGTTTCTGTCTGTTGTTTTTGTTTGGTGGTATTCTATAACTTTTTTTCTATTCCCTCTTTTTTCAAGTTGTGTGTCTTGGTTTTGGGTTTTTGTGTGTGGTTGCAATTATGTTTATGCAAAAGAAAGTTTCATATATATAACATTTCTTTTTCTTCTGAATGTATCTAATATCCATCTCCCTTTGCAAATTCATGCCTTTACCCCTTCCCCTTTGATGTTTTTGTTAGTACAAATTATCCTTATTTATGCTGTGAGTTCATTTCCAAATTGCGGTATCTATTGTCTCCTTCCTCTCTTTTAATATTATTACTCCTTTTAAACTTAATGTGATATTAAAGTATATAGTACCCTATTATAAAAAAGGGTTGTAATATCCTTATTCCATCTTCTTGTTGGTGATCTTACTGATAGTTTGGTGAATTTTTATTCTTTGTTTTAGGTAGAATAACTCCTTTGAGTATTTCCTACAATGGAGGTCTTCTGATGGTAGTTTCCCTCAGCTTCTGTATGTTTGGAAAAGTCTTTATTTCTCCTTCATCTAAAGGGTAACTTTGCTGAGTGTATTATTCTGGCCTCATAAAGTCTCTCTGTCAGTAGATTGAATATTAGTTTCCACCCCTAACAACTTAAAGGGTTTCTGCTGAAAAATCCAGTGATAATCGTGGGATTTTCTTTCTAAGTTACTGTTTTCTTTTCCCTGGTTGGCCTTAAGAATTCTTTCTTTGTTAATAATTTTTGACAGTTTTAATACAGCGTGCCTTGGAGAGTATCAAGGATCAAGCTCTTTCAATAGGTTTGAACAGGATCTCCATTCCCTTCTCCCTCTCTTCTTCTGGTATACCTATTATTCTTACATTGCTTTTTCTGACAGAGTCAGATAATTCTTGTAGAGTTCCATCATTTTTTATCCCTAAATCTCTTTCTCTCCCCTCTGTGGCATTTCTAGATTTCTATTTTCAATATCTCTAATTCTTTCCTCAGTCTGGTCAGTTTTATTTCCTAAGCTCCTTAGTTCATTCTTTATCTCTTTTACTGAGTTCTTCATCTTCAGAATTTCTATTTGTTCCTTGTTTAAAGTTTCAACGTCCTTGGCAAAGCACTTCTTATTTTCATTGATTTTATTTCTGAGTTCATTAAACTGGCTATCTGTATGTTCTTGTAACTAGAGTTTTTTCAGAAATGCAATCTTGAATTCTCTGTCATTTAAATCATATATTTCCACCCTGGCAGGTGTGGCTCAGTGGATTGAGCATGGGCCTGTGAACCAAAAGGTCACTTGTTCGATCCCAGTTAGGGCACAAGCCTGGATTGCAGCCAGGCCCCCAGTAGGGGGCACGTGAGAAGCAACCACACGTTGGTGTTTCTCCCTCTCTCTTTCTCCCTCCCCTCCTCTCTAAAAATAAATAAATATTTTTTTAAATCACACATTTCCATGTCTTTAAGTTCATTTTCTGGAGGTTTTTTTTTTCCTGAGCTTCCTGGTTACATTGGTCATTCACAGTATTTGGTGGATTTCTTCTCTATTTAGACATCTATGTATGAGTGATACCTCTCTAGTAGATTGATAAGGACTTGCTTTTGTTTTCTTGCTTGCTTTTGTTTTCTGGTAGGTGGCGCTGAAGCACACATTTTTAGTTCTCTTATACCACTCTGGCTTTTCAGATCTCTGCAGGTTGGTGGAAAATGTTCTGTGTTCCATGGGAAGGTGAGCATCTCATCTCTATTTGAGTGTCCTCAGTCCCAGGGGACCAACCCCACAAGGGAATGTGGTGGGAGATGGGGTTCCATATCTGTGAAATCATAGTGCTATCCCCCACAGCCAGACACTGCTGGCAGTGCAGCCACAGTGGATGAAGGTGGGGTAAGCAAGAGGATGCTAGCTGCTACCTCTGTTGCTTTGTTCTGCCAGTCATGGTGATTGGCAAACATTAGCAACTTCCCTTCTGTATCTCCACTTGGTCCTGGGATTAGTTGCAGACTGTGCTTGTTGCTCAGGGAAAAAATGTTTCTGTAGTATCAGTTCTCAGGTTTGCAGGTAACATGCTCCACAACCCAACATTCATTGCTACAACTTCTGAGGCCCACTCTTCACTCTGGGAGCATGAGGGCAGGCAAGCTCTTGGCCAGGGAGAGGAGGCAGCCAGGCTCCATGGCTTTGTTTCTCATCTGGAATGGCTACTGCCAGACAACCATAGCCACACCCCTGTGCTTCAGCCCTCTCCAGGTCACTGGGTTTGGCCTCAGCATGTACTGATCACTCCTGAAGGAATGCTCACAGTATCTCTCTGCTCCTTCAGGATAAAGGAGCACCAGTAGCAACCTGATTCTTCCCTTCTCTGGGCTGAAATTCACAAGACATCTCAGGGATATGAGCTCCAGGTTGTCCCCAGCACTGAGTCAGTCCTTCTCCCTTCCCACCTCCATGGTTCACTATCACTTATCCACCTTCAAATGATTCAGTGCATGAATCTCTTAGATGCGCTAGTGCACTGAGCAGGGAAATTTTATTGAATTATAGCTGTTCAAATTGTTGAAACTTTAAGGGGAGAGACCAAGGGGACCTCTCAGGCCACCATTCCTCTGATGTCACTTCAACAAATCTACATATTTCTTTTTTATTTCTTTGAATGGTAAGTTTTCCTTCTTATTCTGCCTGTTGCTGTAAGTTGTCTCCTAAAATTAAGTCTTCATTCTTCAGTCCTTTTACTATACCCAGCCTTGTCTCCTCTACCTCTCTGTTCTCCTACAGTTTTCTAACTGGTCTTATAGTTTATGTTTTCTTTGAGTATTGTGATTATACAGAACATTAGCATTTGTAATAATATTACACTGCCCACTTAGGTCAGTATCAGTTTAGGTAACCCTTTTACATTGGAGTCAAAGATGATTTTTTGACTTAGGATATATTATAAAGAAAGCACTTTAAGAGAGAATATCTGAGGATTGTCTAAGAATGAGGTTAGGAAGAGTATAATTCACATTAAAAACTTGACTAGTTCAGGACTTCCGGCAAGATGGAGGAATAGGTGAACGCACCGTACCTCCTTGCACAACCAAGAATAGAAAAACAATAATTTACAGGCATAATTTCACTCAGAACTGTCAGAGGATTTATCTGAATGGAAGTCAGACAGCCAAGAAGTTGAAGTAGACCCGTACATCCAGACTGGTAGGGGATGACGAGCCGGGTGGGCGTGGGGCTGGCACGGGTCGGCGGCGCGAGGAGCAAAATCGGCAAGACAGCCATCTGGGGCGCAAGAACGCAGCGGTGATCCCTGAGTATGCAAGCTGCGGCTGGGGGAACCAGTAGGGCAGCAATTGTGGACCAGGGCAGAGCTCAAGGCCCAGGATCCCAAGCAAGGAAGTGTCTGAGCCCAGGAGAACAGAACTGCCGCCATCGTTCCCTCTCATCCCTGCTCCCACCCCCACATATAACGTCACAATGTAGCGACTGGGGTGCCCAGCCCTGGTGAACACCTAAGGCTCCACCCCCCACTGTAACAAGAGCGACCAGACCGGAAAAGGAAATAATAATAATAATAATAATAGGAGAGACAGGGAAAGACATAAGACATGTTTCCAGCACAACAGATCAGTCCCCCAGGACTCATCCTTTTGAGCGACCAAGAAATAGCCAATCTATCAGATGCGCAGTTCAAAACACTGGTGATCAGAAAGCTCACGGAATTGATTGACTTTAGGCGCAATTTAGATGAAAGGATGCAGGTTACCATAAAAGAGATGCAGGAAGATATACGGAGGAGAGCCAATAGTGAAAGGAAGGAATCTGAGTCTCAAAACAATACAGTGGACCAGAAGGAAGATAGAATCAACCAAGCAGGAAAGCATGATGAAATAAGAATTCAAAAAATCGAGGAAAAGCTTAAGAGCATCAAGGACACCTTTAAATGTTCCAACATCCGAATTATAGGGGTACCAGAAGGGGAGGAGCAACAAGTGGAAAAGCTATTTGAACAAATAATAAAAGAGAACTTCCCCAATCTGGCAAAGGGAACAGTCTTCCAAGAAATCCAAGAAGCTCAGAGAGCCCCAAAGAAGTTGGACCCAAGAAGAAACACACCAAGGCACATCATAATTACATTAGCCAAGGTAAAAACGAAGGAGAGAATCCTAGAAGCAGCAAGAGATAAGGGGACAGTAACCTACAAAGGAGTTCCCATCAGACTGTCAGCTGATTTCTCCAAAGAGACCTTACAGGCAAGAAGGGGCTGGAAAGAAATATTCCAAGTCATGAAAGACAAGGACCTATATCCCAGATTGCTCTATCCAGCAAAGCTCTCATTTAGAATGGAAGGGAAGATAAAGCGCTTTTCAGATAAGGTCAAATTAAAGGAGTTCATCATCACCAAGCCCTTATTTTATGAAATGCTAAAGGGACTTATCTAAAAAAAGAAGATAAAGAAAAGACATGTATAGTAAAAGGACAGCAAACTCACAATTATTAACAACCACACCTAAAGCAAAACCAAAAGAAACTAAGTAAACAACTAGAACAGGAACAGAACCACAGAAATGGAGGCCACATGGAGGGCTAGCAGTAGGGGGGTGGGAGGAGGAGAGAAGGGGAAAAGGTATAGAGAATAAGTAGCATAGAATGTAGGTTGAAAATAGATAGGGGTAGGGCAAGAATAGTACGGGAAATGTAGAAGCTAAAGAACTCAAAAGTATGACACATGGACATGAACTAAAGGCGGGGAACGTGGGTGGGAGAGGGGGTACAGGGTGGAGGGGAGTGAAGGGGAAATGGGACAACTGTAATAGCATAATCAATAAAATATATTTTAAAAAAAAGAACTTGACTAGTTCAACAAAGGAAACACTAACTCAGGATGTTCCAGCCACGATGGCAGAGTAGGTGGACACTGGGCTCACCCCCTTCCATACCTACATCAAAATCACAACTAAACTGTAGAATAATTGAACTGAAGAACCATCTGAAGACTAGCTGAACAAAAGTCCTATAACTAAGGATATAAAGAAGAAGTCATACCAAGATTAATAGGAGTGGAAACGTAAAATGGGCTGGCCCCACACCCAAGTGTTGTGGTTGAGAAGTAGGAGGGATAACTCAGCTACAGAGGACCCCCTGAGGAGTAAGGAGGCCCAAGGGTCCCCAAACCAGAGCACTAGTATCAGGAACAGGAGCCCACAAAACATCTGGCTGTAAAAACCAGCCAGTATTCCATCCATTCAGGTGAGACAGAAAGCTGCTAGAAACCCATGCATTCTCTTAAAGGGCCTATGAACTGACTGTTGCTTGCAGGTACTCATCATGGGCTCCAGTGGAGGAACAGAGGCTCAGAAAGTGCCAGAGGCATACAGGGAGAAACTGAGTTGTGTAGCTTCAGGGCGAAGGCTGGAGGGACAGCCACCAGTGTCTCTGTGTTGAGCCCTAGTTCAATGCAATTGGCAGACAAAAACCATCTTTACTTTGTTGAACCCCCTTGCCCAACACACACACACACACACACACACACATATCTGAATTTGCATTAGTCTGGTGAACTCTTCTCACTTCACTCTGAGACCCCACTCCACCAAAAATGTATGTAGGCCCCAGGTGCTAGGCCTCAGTGTATACTGTGACTTTTGCAGATTGGCTTCAGGCTTAGCACCAGCACCAAATCTGAAACTGTATTAACCTGGTAAACATGATACACCTCACCCTGGTGACTCTCTAAGATCATGCCTCACCTAACTCACGTACCACTCAAGACTTTCAGCAGCTGAGACTTACAGGCATCCAGCAGGCAGCAGCAGATTTCGGGGCCCTTTGTGCCTTTTGCTGACTTGCCCCAGACTCCATACTGGTGGTAGTCAGCCTCACTTTTCAGTGTGGCCTCTCCTACATGCACCCAGGTCCAGCACAGGTAGCTACCAACTGTGGATCACTCTGTAGCTCTTGACAGGTAGTCCCAAGCTGGTCACAGACAGTGTCTGACATTGGTCTGAAACTGAGCCCCTCCCAAGAGGACTCAGAACCAAAACACCCAGTGGCCTGCTTCAGAACAAAATGCAGCACCATCTGATTAGCTCTACAAGCAGCACACCAAAAGGATGGTCCCATCCAAACAGGCATCAGACCCTGCTGGTGCAAATCCTACACCATGATGTCAGCCCCACACAACACCTCGTGCACTGTGTTTGTGGCCAATCATCACAGCCAGTTAGCCTGAGGGTCAATCCCACCCACTGACATGCCGACAACAAACAAGGCTCAACTACAGCAGGAGGGCACACACAACCCACAAAGGAAACACTTCTGGAACACCCAGTTCAGGTGACACCAAAACACTAGGCCCCACAGGACACCTACTACATAAGGACACCCTGCCTGGGAGATGTAATAGATCTGCACAATACATAGAAACAAAAACAGAGAGGCAGCCAAAATGAGGTAACAAAGAAACATGTCCCAAATGATAGAACAGGAGAACTCCCTTAAAAAAAAAAAAAAGCCTAAATGGAATTGAGACAAGCAATCTACTAGATAAACACAATGAAGGATAAAAATATCTTATCAATAGATGCAGAAAAAGCATTTGACAAATTCTATCGGATGACAGAATTTGCAATGTGGGAATACAGGGAACATACCTCAACAAAATAAAGGTCATTTATGACAAATCCATAGCTAACATCATACTCAAAGAGGAAAAGCTAAAAGCATTTGCCTTAAGATAAGGAATAGACAAGGTTTTTCTGCACTTTTATTCAACATAGTATTGGAAGTCCTAGCCACAGCAATCAGACAAGAAGAAGAAATAAAAAACATGAATATTGAAGAGGAATAAGTAAAATATTATTTGCAGATGACATGATACTATATACAGAGAACCCTATGGATTCCACCAAACCACTATTAGAACTGAAGACTGTATTCAGTAAAGTAGCAGATATAAAATTAATATTCAGAATATTCAGAAATCAGTTATATTTTTATATGCCAATAATAAACTTTTTAAAAAATGTTTTAAAATCCTATTTACAATTGCTTTAAAAACTACCTAGGAATAAATTTAACCAAAGAAGTGAAAGACCTTTGCTCAGAAAAGTATAAAACAAAAGTATAATTGAAGAAAGAAATTAAAGATACAAATGAAGTATATGTGTGTTCAAGGACAGGAAAATTAACATTTTTAAAATGTCCACACCACCCAAACCAATCCCTTTAAAAATAGCAATGATGTTTTTCACAGAACTAGAACAAATAATGCAAAAATTTATATGGAACCACAAAAGATCCCAAATAGCCTCAGCAATCTTGAGAAAGGAAAAAGTTGGAGGTATCATGCTACCTGATATCAGACTATACTGCAAGGTATTAGTAATTAAAATAGCATCATACTGGCATAGAAACAGATAAATAGATCAATGGAACAGAATAGAGAGCCCAGAAATAAACCCAAGCATTTATAGTTAATTAATATTTGAGAAATGAGGCAAAACCATACAATGGGCTAAAGATAGTCCATTTAATAAATGGTGTTGGGAAAATTGGATACATGCAAAAAATTCAACTAGATCATCTTCTTACACCATGTAGAAGAATAAACTCAAAATGGATTAGGACTTAAATGTAAGCCCCCAAACCATATAAACCTAGAAGAAAACACAGGCAGCAAACTGACAGTTTTCTTACGTCCCAAGGTGGTCTGTGGCACAGAGGCAAGGACTAGGAGGGCATGTGGCCCCTGTGCGGTCCTTTGTGGGTCCTCTATAGCCTTTCCTGACATGGACCTGGCTGTCCACCAGAATCAACTGGAAAGATTATTATAACAATCCTTTTAACAAATCTTTTGATTCCGGAGAAAGGATTGAAACAAAAAAGCCTGTTTTTTTAACAAGTCTGCCAGAGGGCTCTTATGTAGCCAAGCCAAACCTGGCATTTGTTAAACACCAGCATAGCCCATCCTGTTTCCTCATAAGCTTGGAACTTCCTGCTACATAGCCAAAGAGAAAAGACTCATAAACTATTGTCTCCCACTGAGAGGTATACACACGTTTTCATGTTCCTGTCATCTTTATCCATTGTGAGGTGTATTGGAGCACAGGATACAAGGCATCCACAGTGAATCTTGACCTTGGTCGCAATTATACTACTGCTACAATTTAAGTGTGATAATCATAGAATTTTTAAGACAGAACTGAAGAAACAAAAGGAGAAAAAGATCTTCTGGTATTAATTTCAGTTATTTCAATACCATTAAAAAGGAGGAATTTCTAAGAAAAGCCACACAAAATCCCTAAAGGGGAAGAAGAACAATTTTTATAAAGAAAGACAAAAAGAATTATGTATGATTTATTTTTACTAAAATCTACATCCAAAACTCTGAAAATTATCTTATTTTAAAACTGCTGGAAAAAGAAATTAGCTATTATTTTTCTGTAATTGTATACCTTAAACATTAGATTAAATATTTACTGTTTCTTTGGTATTTTTATATAATAAAGAAGCTATAGCATCACTTTGTAGCATTTTTAAATCGAATGTTGTATTTTAATGAATAAATAAGGGCTGGTTTATAACACTTAAATTTGATGCCAACAAAATCTCCAACCCAAAGCAGCTTTACATTTCAAATCCCATACAGCAAAATTAACCTTTTAAAATCTGATCCAAAATATTATCTCAGCCTATTTTTTTCAAGGAGAACCCTTCCCTGATGTAGCAGTCAGACCTGCATTGACAAACAACTCCAAGATTTCAACACCTAGACCCACGAAAGGTACATTTTCTACCAGTATACATCCTGAACATGTGTGAACTGGGCAGGTCTACTGATCCCAGTCTTCCAGGGGCCAGGCTGACAAGGCCTCAATATGTGCTTCCAAGTCATCCACAGAAGCTTCTACTCACATGTCATTAGTCAAAAAAAAAAAAAATGATCACTCCTAACTTCAAAGAAAGTAGAAGATTTTCATCTCTCTATCACCTCCCAGGAGAACTGGAGTATATTTCACCAGCCTTATTGACTATCTCACCTGCTTTTGCTTTTTATCTTCTTTGGACTTTGGCACCTTATAGTAATCTACACTATCTATCCCCTCATTTGGAACTCATATCATCTATCCAATAAACTTATATTATCAATAAAACAACAACAAAACATTTCATTCTTTTCACCTTCATATTAAAGCAAGATCTTATTTTTCTTAGGATCAACATCCCTAGTACATCTCATTTTGGCAGAGCCAGGGTGCCATATATATGCTAAAAGAAAAGAGAAATCGGTAGTGCTGATATGGCAGGGATGACAAGCTGTTCGCCAAAGACTGATGACCCTCCCCACCACCACCATAGGGTAGAGATGCTGCTGAGTTACAACAGGAGATATACTCAGGCCCTTGCAATAGGTCTGTTACATGACTGAGTTCTGGCCAATGTAATGTAGATGAAAGTGCCATTCAACACTTTCAGGCCCAGCCCATAAAATCTCCTGCTACTCTTATCTTCTGACTGGTTATTGATGCCTGAACCAACCTAGAAAGCCACATTTACAAGATAACAAAGCCTCTAACAGCCTGGTCTCCAGGTGACTACATGACCCAGACCTTCCACCAATCCTTTATCCTGCTGATCATACATATTAACTATTTCATTAAAAATAGTTTTATTGTCCTGGCTGGTGTGGCTGAGTGGAGTGAGTGTTGGCCTGCAAACCAAACAGTCGCTGGTTCGATTCCCAGTCAGGGCACATGTCTGGGTTGCAGGTCCTGGGCCAGGTCCTCAGTAGGGGGCGTGCAAGAGACAACCACACATTGATGTTTCTCTCCCTACCCCTTCTCCTCCTCTCTCTAAAAATAAACTTTTATTGTGATAAGTAAACTTTAATAGTGATGGGGGTAGTTAGAATAAACTGATAGAACACTCCAAAGTGTGAATTTTATAAAATGTTTTGATTAGCCTCCACAGTATAACTCCTTAGCTGTCCACTAATTTCTCTCCATTCTCTTGTGTGTATTCTCTGGATTACTGCTCTGCCTGATTAGAAGAGAATTTCCCAGCAAGTGAGGGAAGACTGCATTATTATGGAGGATTTTGGAGAAGTACACAGGGAGGACTGCCAGGTTCTGGTTTTGTACAACCCTTTACTTACCACTAACCACTTGACATAGAAACAAGATATAACTGAGGCAGGAGACAGCATAGGAAGAACTCTGAGACTGCAATACTGTCACTGGCCAGCATTTAGCACCCTGGTTGCCACAAAACGCCTTTTACCAATTAGGTAGAATAAATAGTAAACCAAGGCAGGGAGGAGGAAGGAGACAAGTCTCACACACTAACTCAGCAGTCCTGAGCCTGGTCTGATAATATTGCCAAGTGTTCCAATATCACAAGAAACACTATGTTAGCAAGAAAGAAGGGAAGTCCTTGAAATTCTATGTAGCATTTCCAGTATCTGGGAAAGAAAGCCTTGAAACTGTGCTTTCATCCCAAGGCCTGAATGTGGGAGAAGCTCCCAGTACCCAAAGAAAGACCTCATAAAACAACTTTGGTTAATTGCCTACCTTTGGTCACTGTCTGTTTTATGAGGGAGTCCCTGATGCTTACAGAAAGAGCCCGTAAGTAACTTTGGAAAATGCCCCAATTTTAATTAACCGCCTCCTGTCATGTATATTTTACAACAAGATAGACAAATGGGGTCTGGAGCAAGATAAGGATTCGAGCTAACAGACCCCACACATACCTAAGTTTGGGTATTCACATTCCCCCAGGAAAGCTGGCGCCACATTTACCCATAATCAACATATAACTTTTTTCCCTCCTATCCCACCAACTATATAAATCCTGAGAACAAAGGACTCTGACTCTCTCTCTCTCCCTCTCTCTCTCTATCTACTCTTGGGGGCTCAGGGTGCTCTTGACTCCTGGGCCATTGGGCCTCTGGCCACCCGGCCTCAGGCTGCCCAGGGCTTGCCACCCTGGTCTTCAGCCGCTCTTGCTTTTGTTACCCTGCTTTGCCCTGAGACTTTGTCTTTCACCCCCTGTTCTACCCAGTCCTGTTCTCTTCCATGAGAATGGGCTACTAATAAAGTGATTGCGTGCTACTAGATTTGCTGATATGTAATTCTTTACATGTGTCAGCAAGAAGAACCGGATCTCTCCCATCAATATAATTACAATGTCAATGACTGTTTAAATCTGACAGGTCATATTCTAAGTGTCTCATGTTAGAAATAATTCATTAAGCAAAATTAGATATATGATAGTAGTTAAATTTTATCATGCTCATCAAAGCCTTAACATCTCTAACATGTTGTGGCAAACATATTGCTAATGGCTCTGCCAAATCTATTTCCTTTCCCCCTAGACACACAGGCAGGCTGAATTTCCTAGCCGCCCTTTGGTGTACTCCAGGCCCACGGGAAGGGCGGGACTTCCTGGGAAGGAGCTGGTCCCGAATGAATGCCTAAAAAAGCACAGTATCACCCAGCCAGCTTGGGACTAGGAAGTAAGGAAGATATAAATCACCAGGATTTTGTCATGGTTAACACAACATTCCCTAATATATGCCTTAGGACTGTTGCATTTGCTTCAGAGAACTAAAAGGTTGAAACTGAAGGGGATGGTCTGTAAGGTATACATCAATAGAGCTGTTAATCTGAAAAAGGAAGTCCAGCTCTATAGGTACACTCTAACCCCACCCCTACTCCCACCCCACCCTGTTCCATTTAGCTCTTAATTGTTTAAAAACTGCCACAGAATTCTTCTTGCCCTGGCATGGGGTGGGGCAGACCCTAGAGGACCTTGCCCTCTCTGAAGCACACCCATCAGGGCTTTCCCCTTATCTCCAAAAATTCTCTGACAGAGGGGAATAATAGGTAAAAACCTCCAGTTAAAAAAATAACAGTAAGTCATGGGGATGTAATGTATAAGCTAGAAAAAAGTCATTATTATTGCAATAACTTTGTATGGTGACAGATTTTATTGTGATGCTCCCATGGCAAGGAATATAAATATCAAATCACTATGTTGTATGCCTGAAACTGATGTCATACCGTATGTCAATTATGATAATTAAAAAAGCAAGACGACAAAATGGGTATTGTAGCTTTGGAAGAGAACAGGATTCTTCCTAGGTGCAGAGCAAGGCAGGTGCAGCTGTGGCCCCAGGCCACTGGCCCCGCCCTCCTGCTCCACTTACACTGGCCCTTGAGGGTGACCTACCAGGAGACCTTCCCCTCAAGCCACCAAAAGAAGCCCTGCAGGGCTCTGGCCCTGCTACATCAGGAGCCAGGGAAGCCTAGCTCAGGCCAGCACCCCCTCCCCTCTACCTACTTTCAGTCCACACTCTGCACCCTTTTTCTGAACTTAGAGAGGCAGGGCATCCTCTGGCTTCCTTCCAGTGGCTCCTGTCAGACTCAGGAACCCAGGGCTTTGGAAAAAAACAATCCTACACATAAAGATCTAAGAGGCAGTATCTCTTCTGATGTCAGGGCCTCAGCACCAAGGTTTTGAGATCAGGCTCTATTTGAGAGGTCTAAGGCTTCTTATCTCTTAAGACCCTCTGCTATGCCCTTAAACAGGAAAAATCCTGCGAGTAAAGGAACTGTTACCAGGGAGACCCCTCCTCAGCCTTCTCTCCCTCAAAAGAAAAGAATCCAGATGAGAGACAACACATATAGTGGAAATGAGGTAGCAAGTTTATTTATGAAATACACTTGAGTACGAAACTGCAAGCAGGCACCCAGTTAGTCTGAGTGCTCCAACTATTGGGACTTGGGGGTCTTATGCTTGTACCCAGCTTCTACATTCCCTCTCCTCCTCCCCTTTCCCAATCTTGCAATTAATGTACAGCTTTAAAAGCATACAGAACTTCAAGGGCTCCCCTCCTCCTATGCTATTTTTTTCTTGTGACTTTCAGAACACCAGGCAATCTTATCACACCAGGCTCAACACTGCTGAATTAATGGGTGAGACCTGTCTCCCTCCCCATCCCTGCCTTGGTTTACTATCTATCCTGTCTAACAGAACCATCTGTGATTTGGAAACTCCCTATTGCAAACAGTTTATTCAAGATCCTCATATGTGTGTAAGAGGTAGACAGAGACAGGTAGGTAATTAATTAGTTGTGTAGGTAGAGAGCTAAATAAAACTCCTTGACAGTCTGAAGATCATTCTAAAGACAGGGTTGCAGGGGTGAGTCTGGGTATTTATTATATGGGAAAGTTCTCGATCACAAGAATGTAATAAAGTTTTTGGCCTTATGTTTCAGTCAATATAAATAAGGGAACAGCAAAGAAAACGAATAAATTGGGCCAGGCAGAGGGGCTAAAAAGGGGATATTTCTAAAGTTCCTACATAGATGCTTATAATTTAATCAGACTAGCGTCCCTCCCAAGTTCCACACTGCACATCATTCCTCTCCCAAGTTTCCTTCTCAGGGTTCAAGAGGAGGCAGATTGCTGGGCTTTGGGTTTCATGGTTAAATGGGAGGGAGGGGATGCCTGGGTTGATCTGGGCCTTCAGGAGAATCACCCAATATTCCTGTTCCTTCCTATAAATGCAAGGAATCCACTTAAAGAAAATGAGCTATTCTATACAAACTATCCATTTCACAATTGTTTATCAAGCCCCTTGCTTTGTATGCAGTAAGTACCATGTACGGCCTCGGGGAGTTCCGTGGTGAACAGACCAGCCACTGTCCCCAAGCACTCACAGTCTGGTGGAGCAGGCAGCTTCGTAAACATCTATTCTCTGCAAGGAGAAGTGCTCTGACAACTGCCACTTACCAGCACTGGGACCTGGGGCAAGTCACTGGACTTCTCTGTATCTTGCTTTCATCACCTGTAAATGGGTTTAATAGTAGTGCCCCTTCCTTGGGCTGTTGGGAGTATTAAATGAATTAATATATTAAAGTGCTTAGAACAATGTGAGACACACAGCAGGAGCTATGGAAGAGTTTGCTCTTGATGGTGGTGGTCACTAAGGGAAGAAAGCTTCCCCACCCTGTGTTCCCCTAAACCAGAAAGCCCTCCCAGAGGAGGTTACACAAACTGAGTAGAAGAAGAGGAGTTGGTCAAAGGTCTGGGGGGAGGAAAGAAGGGGGGAGGAAGAGGAGGGAAAGGAACAAGGGGAAGAGATGGAGCAGAGGAAGCAGTGAATGGCAGGTAGCACAGAAGTGCAGAGAGCACAGCAAGTGTGAGAACAGAAATCAAGTTCATTCGAATGTGAAGGCACTTTGGAAGATGAGGCAGGGAACATACAGAATAGATCATAAAGGTCTGTTGTATCATGCTAAGGAATTTGGATGTTTAAACATCTATTTATGAAAAAAATTTCTAGAAATCTGTGAAGTGCTTACTAAGCTGTATCAGCAGTTTAGCTGAACAAGGAAATTGAGAAAAGCACCCTCAATGGCCAATTTCCAATTATAAGAATGGAGAATGTGCGCAATGTCCTACGGCCACCTGGATCTGGCTATAGATCCCTGGGGCCATGTTGACTGTGACTGATTTTCCCTGACCCTAAAGTGGCTCCTCTCTACCCACATGGCATTAATAGCTTACCTCCATAAGGCATTCCAGGCTGTGACAAACTCCTGCTGTCCTCCCTACTGCCCCTTTGTCCTTACTGTCAGAGTGCTGACATTTTGTTCTGGGGTCTACCCTTTTCTCCATCTAGGAACTCAGTAGAGAAAACTCTGATTAGCTCAAACCACTCACGTAATTCTTTCCCTCTTCCCAGTGATTGGCTGAGAGATAGATGGGTACTTGTCCCAATGCTGGCCAGAGACATGAGAGGACCCAGGAGGCTCCTGGGAATTTTTCTGCCGTCTCTGAAAAGGGAACACACAGGCTGACATGCCTCTTCTTCCTCTGAATGTTGTGCTGGTATGAGACACCTGGAATTGCAGGTCCTCTGGCATATCTAACACAATAACTTTTGTACAGTTAGATAAATTGGCAGTTCACTGAAAATTAGAGATTTATGACAACTTTCTGTGGGATAAATAGGGTGGTTGTTATCCCTTTGGTAGATTAGAAAACTGGAAGATATAAATTAGCATATATATTAGGCCTAGAGAATGAGCAGAATAAACCCAGGTTTGATGATTGCTAGTGCTTCTATAATACCAGGATGTTTCTCTTTCACCAGACCAGGTATAGACCAAAAAGTTTCATAAAGATTGTCATTCATGCCCAGACAAACAAGCAAGGCATGAAAATCAACCAACCTGTTGCAATATATTAAAATATCCTTCAGCATTTTTGTTCACATTGTATAAGCCATTTGAGGCTGAGCTGAACATATATGAAAGGATGGATTCTAGTGCTTTTCAAGCTAAGAGCTATACACACGTCAGACAGCTACCCTACCCAGGAACAACTACCAATAACACAGCTTCCCAACCAGTGTGTCCCAAAGGGGTTCAGGGCCCTTGGGGATGCGGGCATTATCTCAAGTTTTGAGGAGGCTCTTCACTTCACCCCAGTGTCACAGTCAGTCCAGACTGCTGTAACCAAGTGCCTCGGATAGAATGGTGATAAACACAGAAATTTATTTCTCATAGTTCTGAAGACTGGAAGTCTGAGATAGGGCACAAGCATGGTCAGGTCATAGCAAGGGCCTTATTCTGGATTGCAGACACAGCTATATTTGTATCCCTACATGGCAGAGGGAGGGCAAAGGAGCTCTCTGAGGTCCTTTTATGAAGGCACAAATCTCATTCATGAGGGCTCTGTCCTTATGACCTAATTATCTCCCGAAGGCCCCACCTACTAATACCACTATACTGGGGGGTTAAGATTTCATTATATGAATTTGGGGTGGGAGGACAAACAGTTCATTGCACCCAGTCTGCCATACAAATGTTGTTACTGTTCCATGTGCCGAGATATGAAATAAGTGGGAAGAACATGCCTGTCTTATCATGTTGTTCCCATACCTTCTACTGATGTCCTTTACAAACCCTCCATTTTGGCAAACACATACATTCACTGTTTCGGGAACTGTCCTGTTTGTTTACAGTTTTGGCTTGAAGACCTTCCCTGTGATCCCTCTTGCCTTAAATCCTGCGTCTCCTCCTGCAAAATTAAAAAAAAAAATTTAATTACACCCAAAGTGACCTCCTCCAGTAAATTGTTGCACATCTTATTTTTTTATCTGTGTGCCTTGTCTCTCCAAATAGATCACAAACAATCTCTCCGAAGGCTATAACAAAGATCCTTTCTCAGCAAATAATTCATCCTTAACCTGTTTATTGGTCATTGACACATCTTACTGTGTGCTTGCTTTCTAATCTGTTCCATCTTCTCATTCCTGTGATAGCTGGATGTGCTACAGAAGGCCAGACAATTTGATTGTATGTTTCACAGCTCCAGTGCACTGCATGACTGCTGGGTGTACAACATGGTGCTGGATGCATGGAGACTCACAGAAGAAAAAAAAAGAAAAGAAACATATTGATAAAAACACGATTATAATGAAGACTAGGAGTCTTCTAACCTAAAAATCTGGAGATAAAAGAGGACCTAACTAGTAAAGAATTCTTCTGCATGGCAGAAGGACTCACAATGAGGAAGGAGACACCAGCCATTACTTCTCCTTTGGAACATTTACTATATGTAGTCAAATTTTAGTGACTATATTAGGATTTGGGGAAGGGCAGGGTACTTTTATTCTCTAACCACCAATAAAACCTGAAGTATTTGCAAGTTCAGCCATAGAAAAGACAATTTTGCATAATTCAACTTAGCTGAGTATCTCCTGCAGAGGCAAGGAAACCCAAGAGCCAGAGTCTAGCATTTCTGAAATAACCTGTGTGTGTCAGAGGCATAGGTTGGGGGAGGTGGGGTGGGTGGGAGGTGAGCGGTGTCAGGTTGGGACTTTGCCCCAGGGTGTGACTGAGCCAGGGCAGGGAAAGAATCTGTTGAGGGACAGAATCTATTGCCTGATCTGGAGAACAGAGCTGGCCAAGCTCAAGGTCTCTCTGTGGTCAGCCCTACTAACCACAGACCCCTGTCCAGCCCACCTCCCATTGTGAGCCCTCCCAACACACTCTGTATGAAGAACAGCTTGGCAAACTCCTGCAGTGTGACTCCTTGTCCCTCCTTCAGATTTGGTCAAAAGGGCCAGCATGAAGGCTTCTAAAGCTGCCAGCCTCCTAAGGGAGTATTCCTACATCAGAATATATTTTAGGGTGCTAATAAGCCCCCTCTAAATATTTGGGACATCGTTTTTTAATTCAATAGTTTGACTGCTGACATCAACTATTATAATACAACTTATGAAGAGCTAAGATGCAAGAGGCCTATATGAAAAGAGATAGATCCTGTCGATCATGTATCATGATGTCAGAGTGATTTAGAGAACTTTTAATTATATACCTCCAAGGAACCTGTGACGCTAACACCATCCTACCTGTGGTCCCTGGGGTGAACTGGAGTCCATGATAACCCAAGGTGGAGAATGAACTCATATAGGAACCCTGGAATGGAGGACAGTGGGCACTGGTCCAGGATCTGAGTATGCTCAGGGGTCCTAGAAGGAATTGAGGTCATCTGGAAGATATCGAGCTACAGTAAAAATTATTTAGGATGGCTTTTCTATAGATCCTCTACTCTCATGACAATCAGGAGCCATCTCCCAGTAACTATCTGTCTGATTGTGTGACTATGCTCAGCTCCCTAATTTTCCCATGAAATCAAAAACCTCCCAGTTTGTCTGTAATCATTGCCCACAGTTTAAGCCTCCACACCAACACTCACGTACAAACGCACATGCGCCAACATACACTATACTTTCTGTTTCAGGCAGCGATATTTTGGATCCAAATGCTCTGAAAAATAGAGAACTACTTCACCAAGTTAAGGAAGTGAGCTCTCAGACCTTGTCTTTAAAATGTTCAGCTTGATAACTGGGTCCCCTAGATCACTAGTTTCTCTTCCCCCACCCTCAGTGGCAGCGTATAAACAAGGGATCATTTGAATTCCCATGAGAGAGAATTAATTGAATTGGCTTTGCAGGACTGATGGATTTAATTTGGCTCTAAAACTCTTCTTACCAGCCCTTTCTCTAATGCTGTGACTGTTAAGCCTTTCTTCTGCTTAGAACCACCTAGAAAATATTTCATGTGTTTGTGTCTCATGAATGTGGGGTTTGTTTGTTTGTTTGTTTGGATCTATGTAATTTTAATTTGCTTTGGTCTCTCACAATTATTAAAAATTAGTTCAAAGAGTATAAAGAATGTACATGGTAAACAGTGCCCCTTCTCGTGCTTCACTCTCTGTGCTATTAACAGGAAACGCATTTCTGACACTTTTAAAATGAGCAATCACACGTATAATCAACTTGGTTAAAACTTCCTTCCTGGTAACTGCAACACTTCCTCTGCATCTGGATACGAAGGGAGACCCAGAAAAGCGGAAGAGTTTAGAGGTACACTGGGTAGGTTCGAATTTATTGTTTTCAAAAATTGAACAAATGATCCTTCAGCTTCATCACCTCCACTGCTTTATCAGGTATTTTTTCCCTTTCTATTTTTTGCCCTTTTTGGGGATGACTGGGAATAGTGACTCTTTCTTCTCAGCTAGAATATTTTTATCTGAAACGGTTGCTGGTTCTTGAGATGATACTACCACTGAATGTCTCTGTTTCATTGTCTAGTCCAATCTGTATGTTTAGATATCCAGGAGGTTCCGGTGATAGCTTTGCAGGTGCATCAGTCCTTTTTTGTTTTTGTTTGAGAGGAAGAGGGAGGGCACAGAAGTCTGTGCTAGCCAAGCTTCACATTCTTACAAGTGCATGCTTAGCCATTATTGTACTTATCAGTGTTTCTGAGGTCTTCTTGTAAAAGGCAAACACTCCATAACCTCAACCATGAAGAAAAGCAGTGAGTATGTAATCTGCCTGTTTCTTCTGCATCTTGTATCTTTTAAGACTGACTGAGGCAGGAGTTATTGCTGTGTATTTCTACGTTGCCTAAATTCAGACCTATTTTATTTCAAGTGTGGGTATAAATATATCTTGGAGTTCTCTTCTTTGTTATTCTATAATGTAGCAACATTACAGATCAAATAGTGAATGTTTTAAGCTGCAAGGGGCAATGCTTTAGGACAGCTGGTTTCATGTATTTACTAAGTAGAATTTCATAATATTTTATGGAGGGAATATTGACTTTAAAAGTAACTTTAAGCCAATATTTGAACAGAAGTTTGGATCTAATGAAACTTGTCTTTCTTATCTTTTAATCAAACTCTTCTTTTTGGTATGTGTCAAGTGCTCCACTATTTCTTAAGGAAATAAGTAGTTATGAGTCTCACTAATATTAGCCATTTAAGAGAGTAAATGTTATCTTCTAAAGAATTTTTGTGTCAATTGTTGATTCTTATTTAGAACATAATATCTGACAATACAGTGAAACAGAATATTAAAATAAAAACACCCTATTTCTATTCAACTTTAATATTCCAGCATTACTTTTTTTTTACACTGTCTAAATCTGTATAATGGCTTGTCTCGTGGAAGAGAGAGCACTGAATAGGTTAGACTCCGTTGCTGCAGCAAGCTCAAATTGTGTCAGACAGTAGCATTTCCATTACTATTCAAAGTGTTTCCTGCTGCCGTATGTCACACTTGTACTTAAATGCTTTGTGCAGGGTAGGTACTCAATAAATATTTATGGAAAGAGTGGATAAATTGATGAGAAGAAGTTGTGAATTCTCATTATAAACATAAAATATTAGAGAAAAAAAGAAGTTAAATAATCAGTTGGGATCCAAACGGTAGGTTACTGGAGCCCAGAAGTCCTTCCTTCCTCCCTATGGCTTCTTGACTGTCTAATGTAGAAGGTGATGTAATGAACTAATGAACTGTAACAAAGTTAAAATTACTTAAATGTTCTACAAAGAGGGTTCAGCCATGGGTGCCTCCTCTAAGACACGACCCTAACATAGCAGTGACAACCCAGAACTTCCTGATTCAAAATGATAAATATGCGTGAATGCTCTGGCCAAAACTACTGATTCTGATATTTTTGAGTTTTGTTAATGAAATGATTACCTTTCCTGACTAGAAAGAAAAAAAATGAAGAGAAAAAAAAGAAAGACAGGAATTTGACTAGGGAGTAGATACAAGAATCAAACAGTTTGAACACAGAGAATGTGAAGTGAGGTTGGGGAAGGCATCTGGGTCCCAATAAGTGGGAGACTGAACAAACAGGAAATATTTCAAAGGCCTGTTTTCTTAGTGGGGTTTTTTAATATTTCACAGAGCACCTCACGAACTAGCACTTGATTTTTAAGCTGTATTTAAAACAATTAACACTTTGAGCCATTATAGTATGCTAGACACCATGCTAGGTTAGTGCTTCACATATTTCCTTTATTAAATTAAATTCTCAAACATAAGTAGATAGAATGATTATAGAACCCCTACAACACAGTGATACTGAATATTAAAATAAAAATACCTTATTTATACTTTAACTTCATTATTTTAGCATTTCAATTATTTTTTGAAGTATTTCTTACTACACTATGTCACATTTGCCCTTAAATGCTTTGTGCAGAGTAGGCACTCATCGATATACCATCTCCACACTGAACAAGCACATGCATTACCTTATTTAATCCTCACCTCCAGCCTCTGAGAGTATTACTCCTTTGAACGATGGGAAACAGGCTCAGAGATTATTTGACTAGCTCAAGTCACCAGATACTAAGTGGCAGGGTGGGGATTCATGGGCCCTGACTCCAAAGCCCCTCGTGCACATTAGTCTACACCGTCTCCTGCCAATCTCACAGAAAAATGCACCCGGAAAGTGCCTTCCCTGTGACACAGCCCTCTTTTTCTCTGCTCCCAGGTCGCACAGGGCATGGAGTTGGAGAACAATGAGCAGCCCGTGGTTCTGAGAGAGGATAACTGCCGCAGACGCCGGAGGATGAAGCCTCGCGGCTCCGCGGCCAGCCTGTCCTCCATGGAGCTCATTCCCATCGAGTTCGTGCTGCCCACCAGCCAGCGCACCAGCAAGACCCCGGAACGGCGCTGCTGCACGTGGCCGGCCACGGGAACGTGGAGCAGATGAAGGCGCAGGTGTGGTTGCGTGCACTGGAGACAAGTGTGGTGGCCGACTTCTACCATCGGCTCAGCCCCGACCATTTCCTGCTGCTCTACCAGAAAAAAGGGCAGTGGTATGAGATCTACGACAAGTACCAGGTTGTGCAGACGCTAGACTGCCTGCGCTACTGGAAGGTGCTGCACAGGAGCCCAGGCCAGATCCACGTGGTACAGCGGGCACTCTCCGTCAGAAGAGTCGCTGGCTTTCCAGCGGCTGCTCACCGCCCTCATAGGCTATGACGTCACCGATGTCAGCAACGTGCACGATGACGAGCTGGAATTCACACGCCGCCGCTTGGTCACCCCACGCATGGCCGAGGTTGGCTGGCCGAGACCCCCAAGCTCTATGCTATGCCACCCTGGGTGACGTTCCAAGCCCCCTCCCGGAATACCTGTTTGAAGAAGATTACCAACAACTGCATTTTTCATTGTCATTCACCGCAGCACCACCAGCCAGACCATCAAGGTCTCGGCTGATGACACCCCAGGCCCCATCCTCCAGAGCTTCTTCACCAAGATGGCCAAGAAAAAATCTCTGATGGATATCCCGGAAAGCCAAAATGAACAGGACTTCGTGCTGCGCGTCTGTGGCCGCGATGAGTACCTGGTGGGTGAAACACCCATCAAAAACTTCCAGTGGGTGAGGCATTGCCTCAAGAATGGGGAAGAGATTCACCTGGTGCTGGACACTCCTCCAGACCCAGCCCAGGACGAGGTGAAGAAAAGAAGAGTGGCCACTGGTGGATGACTGCACAGGAGTCACTGGCTATCATGAGCAGCTGACAATCCATGGGAAGGACCATGAGAGTGTGTTCACTGTGTCCTTGTGGGACTGTGACAGGAAGTTCAGGGTCAAGATCAGAGGCATTGATATCCCTGTGCTGCCCCGAAATGCTGATCTCACGGTGTTTGTGGAGGCAAACATCCAACATGGGCAGCAAGTCCTTTGCCAAAGGAGAACCAGTCCCAAACCCTTTACAGAGGAGGTGCTCTGGAATGTGTGGCTTGAGTTCAGTATCAAAATCAAAGACTTACCCAAAGGAGCTCTACTGAACCTCCAGGTCTACTGTGGCAAAGCTCCAGCGCTGTCTGGTAAGGCCTCTGCAGACATTCCGAGTTCTGAATCCAAAGGCAAGGCTCAGCTTCTCTATTATGTGAACCTGCTGCTGATTAGACCATCGGTTCCTCCTGCGCCATGGGGAATATGTGCTCCACATGTGGCAAATATCTGGGAAGGGAGAAGACCAAGGGAGCTTCAATGCTGACAAGCTCACGTCTGCAACCAACCCAGACAAGGAGAATTCAATGTCCATCTGCATTCTTCTGGACAATTACTGTCACCCAATAGCCTTGGCCTAAGCATCGGCCCACCCCTGACCCCTGAAGGGGGACCGGATTCGAGCCGAAATGCCCAACCAGCTTCGAAAGCAACTGGAGGCTATCATAGCCACTGATCCACTTAACCCTCTCACAGCAGAAGACAAAGAATTGCTCTGGCATTTTAGATATGAAAGCCTTAAGCATCCAAAAGCATATCCTAAGCTGTTTAGCTCAGTGAAATGGGGACAGCAAGAAATTGTGGCCCAAAACATACAATTGTTATCCAGAAGGGAGGTCTGGGATCAAAAGTGCTTTGGATGTGGGCTAACAATGCAACTCCTGGACTGCAACTTTTGTTCAGATGAAAATGTAAGAGCCATCGCCGTTCAGAAACTGGAGAGCTTAGAGGACGATGACGTCCTGCATTACCTACTACAGCTGGTCCAGGTAGGGGATGCCAGTGTAATTACAGAGCACTCTTCTCCAGGAATTCATTTGCATGTGCACAGGAACCCCATTCAGTTGTCGTCAAATGCCCTTTGTCCAGAAATATCCTGATTGTCAGAGCGATCTAAAGAAGCCACCTCAAAAGTAGTACCCTGTTCCTTTTTTTTATTATTATTCTCTTTGATGGTTTCTGACAGGCATTTTGAAGATGTTAATATTTCCACTTTTTAGGAGGACTGAGCTTGTGGCAATATGTGTTCTCATTTGTTGTATTAATGATAGATTTGATTTAACAGAACGTTCCCTTATGCCAAAGCTTCAAGCGATATACATGCTTTTTATGTATTATTACATTTAATTCTCCAATAACTATGGTGGAGGTCAAGTTAATACTTTAATTATAAGGAAACTAAGGCAGAAAGTGAGGCTAGCTAAGGTGCCTAAGGTCACATGCTTTGAAAGACTAGAGTTCAAACCCAGGAGGTCTGACCCCAGGCCCTGCTCCTTTCACTGCCTCCCAGGATCCTGCATCAGTCCAGTGTCAGGGTCGGGGTCCTAGAGATAAAAGGCCATACTCTCTGATCATGAACATGACATTCATGAATAACACCTCAAGCCGGATGGGACCTTGAAAGTCCCTCTCTTTAGACAGGTCTGGCACTGCATTTCCACTCGTGTTCTCATGCCTTTCGTCATTTGCCTAAGGTTTTCTCAGGAAGTTAAAAAAAGGAACAGTTCTCCTACTTACTGCAGCCAATCTCAAATTAGATTGTGCTGCTTGATAAGGACAAGGAAGTAAAGAAATTGAAATTCTTGTTCAGAGTGCAGGAGTGTTCATTCATGAATTCAATAATATGCGCATAGCACTTCTGCTGTTCTGAATGCTGGACATGGTGCGGTGATGAAAACATAGCCCATCTCTGCTCTCAAGTAGCTTGCTGTGCATGAAAAAGACTGATTTAATAACAAATTATAATGAATACTTTGGGGAAAACCTAGAGTATTATGAGAAAATAGTTAGGGATCCTGGGGACACAATTTAGATTGAAGAAGCCAGGGACAGTTCCAAATAGGTGATATTTGAGCTGCGATCATTAAGATTAGCCAGGGTAAGTGTTAGACACTAAACTGCCTAATTATTATCTGTATGACTGGAAAGCCCTGGAGTTTCTTGACGAACACTGTGGATGCTCTTCACTTAAATTCTGAACCATCACCTTCCATTAAGCAGGTACTTGAAACATGATATTTGGCTTTTACCTTCATCTATCAAATGGATCCAATATTTTAATCTGTCTGTCAGTGTAGATACTAGCATAACACTAAGGAAAAATTTAGAATAAGCCAAGCATCTTCAGCTTTCTAGCTCTCCAAAACAAATAGAACATAAAACAAATTTGCATGAAATATGTTCCAAGTCCCAAGGCCACTATGAATTATTTCACATTGTCATTTTCACACATAAACCTTCCAGAATTGGAAAATGAATGGTGTTCTTGGAGATATTTAAATGAAAAAGGTCAATAAGTAATATCAGCATTGAATTTGTGGTCATAAATTTGAAGAGTAATAGTCATTTGTAAAATTGAGATATTTTCAAAATGGTCAAATGACTCATTTAGACTAAAATGTCCTCCTCATTGAGACCTGCATTGTCTTTACAGAAGTGAAACATGAAGATGTTTGAAAAGACTCACATTAAAACATTTCTGAAGTGAGTACTGCTAGTGAAATAACCATACTCTTCAAATTGAGATCTTAGCTGGAGCTACAGTGGCACATATTTGACCATACCCATGGAAAGGATCTTTGAAAGTATTGGGTATAATTGAAATATTATCAAATCAGTATTGATCGCTTCCAAACTGGAAAACCAGAGTAAGAAGTGGAAATCATACCCAAAGTCCCCAGGCCTTAAAACGTAAAGTGGAATGGGAATTTCTCCTGTATCATCTGAAGAAGGGTAGACCATGTCTATTTATAAAAAAAAAAATACTCTGACATATTTAACTTTAAGCCTCCTTTCTTCATCATACCTACCCTATAATTTATGTATGCATCTATAATAAACAGTATTTGTTAGTCTTACTGTTTTTAAAATTATGGACTATTGCAGATTTATAGAAAAGTACACAGAATGGTGTAACAGATACCACACACCCATCAGGGCTCAATTTTTTTTACATTTTATTGGTTCTTTTTCTTCAGTCATGGAGCTATCATAAGTCAGTATCTCTACATTAACCAAGTGATATGAAAACTGCTAAACACTTTTCCTGAGGAACCATATTAAATAAGAGATTTTCAGACAAAGCTCTGTATACACCACTACCTGGCAGGGGGTAGAGATCATTCTGCATGAATCGAATCAGGCCTGCTGTTTACTTGCAGTTAGAACCTGTGAGACAGCTCAGTTACTTGCCTTGGAGATGCCAGGCACACCCTGAGCAGAAGTGGAGTGATAGCACTTTTAGGATCTTCACATTTAACAAATACTTTCTCTCTACATGTAGTCTTCACTATTTCTTCCAACACTATGTGTCTTCACTATTTCTCTCTTGCCTTCTACTTTTAGATTCATATAGCCATTTCCATTTCCCCACTATCCTTCCAATCAATAAGTTAGCCTTTAACGGAAGCCAAAGCCATCCCTCTTTGCCTTTGAAGTCATCAAAAGCAATGACTGTGAGTCAAGAGTCTGGCTTCTACTCCCAGTCCTTAAGCAAGTTCACTTTGGCACTCTGGCCCAAACTGTCCTTGAAGAAAAGTTTTGCACTTAAGGGCTGGTAAGATTCTCATCCCTACCCTGAAAACCCACCAAGACAGAGTGCTAGTTTTTCTCCTTTTTTTTTCCCTGTTAACCAACATAGAATGTAGCCCTACACATGTCAATGTGTTGTTCCTTTAGGCTGTGAATTTGAACCTTACCATGACAGTGCCTGGCCAGATTTCTACTGAAGCGTGCTTTAAGAGTAAGTACCTCCATTTGATTATAGCATGACATTTTAAAAGTTAATCAGGATTGATGATCTTCGACCTTAGTCACAATAATTTCAACCATCTTGTTCCCACCCTCAGAACAAAAGAATTGGTCATCTTGTTTGGTTTTGAGAAGGAGATAGCCCAGTCCAGGCCTATCAGCAGAGGTTCGCTGTGACCTGAAGCTACCTGGGGGCTGTGGCGCCGCCATGCTTCACGACTTACCCAGCATCCGAGATGTTACAAAAAGTTATATTGATATTAAATCACTCTCTGCTGAAAAGTATGACGTCAGTTCCCAAGGTATGGTAGCTACATTTTCTGGGTTCTCTTCAGATGCCTTCCTCTCCAAATGCATCATCCCTGGAAGGACTTTGTGCATTCCTAAGGCAGCAAAGAGCAATTTTAAAATCTCTTCTCTTTAGGGAGCAAGAAATTTAAGTTCTCTCTTACAACTTAATATATTTTAAAATTGGTTATATAGATATTTTTAATGATGAGTTTATGATAGATATAAACTGAAAATTTTAAAGCATTATGTAGATATAAGATCTTTTTAAGAACAATTATGCATACACCAAAAAAGATAGTTTTCGCATATTTACCTTTACCATCTTTCAATATATGCATCTATTTTCAAATTTTCAGTATTTTAAAATAAATTATTAAGAGATATATAAAATTTTGGCAATATATACAATGTGATATACATATATACACATATATTAACATAGTATATACTACTATTATATTTTATATAAATATATATCAGAGTACTTCATATAAAATATATATCACTCTCTGAAGGCACTTCTAATATCATTTTCTTATCCCTAGAAATCCTGTCCCTGCCTGCACGGAGAAAGAGAGGAAAATTAATCACTCTTTCTTTGTCATCAGTACATCCTTCTGGTCTGCTAAACTATGAGCTGGGAATATCTTTTATTCCTGTTTGTATACCTCGACCAGCGCATGGTCCTAAGGACCCACTCACATCCTCAGCCAGTTTTAAACTTCTATATTCGTTTCTTTTTTCCTTTGATTCTTTTCTAATAATCACAATAAAGCTCTGTTCTAACACGTATAATAGTAATAATGATCTTACTCGCTTTTATTGTTCATTGTAAGTAAGAAGGGAACATTCGTATGGCCTACAGTCTGTTATCCCGGGAGTAATTTTTAATTTCGCCTTTATTTTAGAATTTAGAGGCTGTATCCATTTCTACCCTGCCTAACTTACTCTTTGGAAAAGATTTTTACAGAACTTTATCCAAATTTATTATAGGTCTTCAAATGTATGTTCCCCA